>NC_056728.1:429237358-429397358 GCF_019279795.1 Protopterus annectens
TAAGCTATTTAAAAAGCATCCTGGAATGCTGTCTGGACCCATGTTGGTTGTGTTTTTGGCTTTTGTGAGTACAATAAGGACCTGTTCCTTTGTAATGACATGTAGGGAGATGGTTGCGGGTATGTTTTTGAGTGTGATAGGAGGAGATGAGGGGAGAAGTTTGAACTGAACTTGTCAGCCAACAGTTTGCTATAGTTTCAGGCTGGGTTTAAGTGTTGCCGTTCATGATTAACTCGGCACATTGTTGAGTGATTCTCCTGAGGTTATGAACATAATTTAAAAAATCCTTATGGTCATCTTTCACCTGGGAGGATATCTTTGCCTCATAGTTTGCTTTGGCAGATTTGACTATCTCTCTAATTTGTTTGTTTAGACAGATGAGTGTCTTTTGCACTGTTTTGCCTGGTCCTTCTTGGCTTTGGAGAGGATTTTTTTCCTTTGGTGAACAGCTCATTTATGCTAGGGGTCCATCAGGGTGATTTATTTTTGCCAGTAATCATAGCTTTGACTCCGACAGGTACTGCCTCCTCTATTCAGCTATGAGTGTGGCTATACAGTGCTTTTGTGTACTGCTCAAAGTAGGCCTCAGTGTCATCTGGGTTTGGAGGGGCTTGGAATTTTAACAAGCTATCATGTAGTTTGAAATAACTGGCCTTAGCAAAGCTCTTAACATGTTTGGAGTTTGACGGGGCTTCTAGGTTAGTTTTAATACTAAAGGACATAATTTTGTGGTCAGATCTTACCAGGGAGGAGTTAATGCACAGGAGGGAGCAGCATTCCCCTCTATGTTCATGAGCACTAAGTCTAGGATATTTGCATCTCTATTTGGGGAGCTAACTAGTTGCTCCAGGGTGTTTGCGCTGACAAAGTCCAAAAACCTCTGAGCAAGTGAATTATGGGTCATATAAGTCTCCCAACGTATGGAGGGGTAGTTGAAGGCACCCATAAGTATGGTGTCAGGCTGAATGTTAAGAGATTCCAGTAGGTTTAGGTAGGAGGTGTGATTTTCCAGACTCATGTTAAGGGATCTGTAGCTAGCAAGGATAGGATAGGGGATCACACCTATGGTTAGTTGGGTATGGAACAGTTTAAGAGAGTCATTTTGTTGGACCAGTCTAGCAGTGCACTTGTCCTTTATGAACAGCAAAACACCACCTCTCTGTGTTTTATCCTGAGATGATGCCACTATATATACACACATTTATCTTTAAAAATAGGGGTATTATAATAGATTCTTAGGTTCATAGGTAGGTACTAGGCTATCTGCCCAAAGACAATTATAAACCTAGTCAGAATGTGTTGGGTTTTGCTGCCCCCTTAGATTAGTTCCCTGTGCCTCTGTCCAGCAGAGCCACTGAAGTGATCCCCGGGGTAAACTTTCTGTTTCCCATCCACTCGTCAAGGGTTCTCTTGAAGAGCGCTAGAGAGGAGCTCTGCCTAATGTAGATTGGAATCTTGTTCCAAAGCATGGGAAGTCTCTGGGACAGGATGCTATCCCTCCAGCACGTCCAATTTATTGTTGAGGTAAGGTTTAGATCCCTAGAGCGTGTGGCTTGAGGGGATAAGGTTTTCTTTAGGTGGAGCATGTCCATCAAATCTGGGTTAGACATGGCCTTGTATGTCAGGCAGAGATCACCTCTGAGCAGGCGGTATGCAACTGACTACAGCTGGAGTTTCTTCAGTCGAGCTGCATAGGGCATCTGTTTGAGGCCAGTTATCTTCTTGGTGAGGTACTTCTGTGGTCTTTCCAGCTGTTGCAGGTGTCTTGTAAGGTACAGCCCAAATGGGGCATTGTACTCTATGATGGGTCTGATGAGTGATGTGTAGAGGGGCACAATGACCTCTTTTGATCTGGATGCAAACCCTTTTGTGATTAGGTGGGCCACATAGAAGGATTTTCTAACCACTTTGGCAATGTGATTATCAAAGGAGAGGTTACTATCTACTTGGGTCCCCAGATCCCTTTTTATGTTTTCCGTATTTAGGGGACTACCACCTATGGGGTAGTTTGTAGGTACTTTGTTATTTCCAAATGGAATAACTATGCACTTTTTGGCATTTAGCTTGAGGCCATGATTTTGACACCAGGTATCCGTCTCAGTGAGACCATTTTGGAGGATGTCTGTGTCAGCCGGTGAGTCAATTATAGCCCCTAGTTTGCAGTCATCTGAGAACTTGGTCAGTCATAGTCCTTCTGTGCTTGTCTGTACCTCTGAGAAGTATATGCCGAACAGGAGGGGTCCTAGGACTGAGCCCTGGGGAATGCCACTTGTAACTGGTTTAGAGTCAGACCTAGCTCCCGCAACTCTCACCATGTGGGTTCTGTCCATGAGCCAATTGGCAACCCATCTTGTGGCATAGGGGTTTATGTTCAGGCTGGTGAGCTTGTCTATAATACCAGAATGGGGAATGGTGTCGAAGGCCTTTGTGAGGTCTAGGTAGGCTGTGTGTACCACATTTCCCTCGTCTATAGCCTTGGAAACTGTCTCAAAGAAGTCCACCAGGTTTAGGAAGCATGATCTGCCCTTAAAGCCGAACTGGGTAGGGTTCAGTGTTTAGAGGTTCCCAATGTCTCTGTTAATGAGTTCCATGATGATGTGCTCCATAGCCTTGCAGACCAAGCTAGTCAGGCTTATAGGGCGATAGTTCCCGGGGTCTGTTGTGGCTCCACCTTTGTGGAGTGGAATAACCGTTGCTGTGCACCACGCTATGGGTACGTAGCCTGTGGAGAGGCTGAGTTTGAACAGTGTGTTTACGTGAGGGGTTAGTTCATCTTTGAGCTCATGTAGGACACAGCCTGGGACACCGTCCTGTCCCAGTGATGCCATGTTTTTGGCTTTGGAGAGGGCTATTTTAACCTGAGTGTCTGTGATTTCAGGAGCTCTACATTCTTCTGGTATGGTTATAGGCCCTTTTGGGATTGAGAGGGGGGTGAAGTTTGCACTGAACCTGTCTGCCAGGATGTTGGCAATATCGGTTGGTTCAGTGTATTTTGTGCCATTCTGCACCACCTTTGAGCAGATCTGAGCATTGCCACTTAGATTCTTGACATAGCTAAAGAATGCCTTGTGGTTATCTTTGGAGTCCTTGACAAGTGTTCTTTCAAAGCTCGCCTTGGATGATTTTATGAGGGATCATAGTTTCTTGCTGATACTGGTCAGGGATGTCTTCCCTTCTTTGGATTTTACTCTTTTCTGTACTAGTTTCCTCCTTCTATTGTATAGCTTGTTTATGGCAGGGGTTAGCCAGACTGGTTTCCTTTTCTTGGAGGAGTGAGTCTTGGTTTTGCTTGGAATAGCACGATCCATGCATTCTTGTAGGTGCCCGTAGAATGCATTAGTAAAGGATTTTGCAGCTTGGACAGCGTTATCCTTTAGCATGGGGGCTTTGAAACTTTCCACCTCCGTCTTAAGTAATGTGAAGTTTGCTTTTGAAAAGTTTTTCACGGTGGTTTCCTTGTCCGGGGGTGGGGGCAGAATGTGGATATCCAAAGTGATTTGTTTATGGTCAGATCTAACCAGTGAGGGGTTGACCTCCGGTGTGGAACACCGGTCGCCAATATTGGTGATGACCAGGTCCAATATGTTGTCACCTCTGGTGGGAGTGTTGACCAGTTGTTCCAGGGCGTTTGAGTTTATAAATTCTAGGAAATGTTAGGCAAGGGAGTTAGTACTTGAGTAGTTCTCCCAGTTAATGTTTGGGTAGTTGAAATCACCCAATATTAGGATGTTTGGTAGGACCTTTATGTTACCCAGTGTTTCCAGAAATGCGGAATGGGGGTCCTGAGACCTGGTGGGTGATCTGTAGCAAGCTACAATTTGAATTGCAGTTTTGCCTGTTGTTAGTTGCACGTGGATAATCTCTGAAGTATCGTGCTGTGCCACTAACCTGGATGTGTGGGTATCCTTGATGAATATGGATACTCCCCCGCCTTTTGTATTTCGGTCCGGGTTCTGTGGCCGAAATGTATGGTATGAGTTGTAGCCTGGCAGTGCTGGAGTGCTCTCTGGAGCCTTAAACCAGGTTTCTGTTACTGCACATATATCGATTTTCTCCATACTGAGGAGTGCCTCGAGTGCATGCATTTTGAGGGTTAGACTTCTGGCATTGAGTAGTATTACCCTCAGATTTTTGTTACTTGTGCTATTTATGGCTGTGGGTCAAGAGCCTTGGCCAGTATTCGAAAGCCTAAGGGTGACAGGTGCAAGCCGTCTCTAGCGAGGCAGCGTGGCTTGTCGAGCATGTCATCCCAGGCAGACAGACACTGGATTCCCTTTGAATGACACCAGAAACTTAGCCGATTGTTGAAATTGATAATTTTTTCTTTATATGAGTATGTATCTTTATGGCTAATGAGATATCTGGAGAGATTTGGATGCTATGTGGTTCATCTATGCTTCTACAAAAGTAGTTGAAAAATACACCTCATGCTAGTTAGACAATAGCTACTGTGTGTGTATGTTTCACAGCTTTTCTCCCTTTCCGTAAGGCAATGGAAAACCTGCAAAATTGAGACTTAGAAGATAAAGCAAACTTATATAGTATCAGTCTCTGTTGCTAAACAGCCCTAAAAAACTGATAAAGAAATGTAAAAGTATTACAGAAGCAAGTAGGCAATACTGAATACCTAGTTCAACTCTAACAACGAATCATCTTATAGATAAAAAATGAGCTGCAGAAATATTCAAAACATTTAAAACATCACATAACAGCTTTAACTTCCAATCAGTCACTCCTCCAGTCCATATCCACAATCTCTAGTTTGCCTGCTATATTCCAAATGTGGTCCCACCTTTTTACTTCATCAAAAAGGTTCTTCAAAATGCTGAAATTCCTGCTGACTGCTCATCTTGATCCTAGCTTCACAGGCCCAGGTGGCGTTAACACATTTTCTGAAAATTAACAGATCAGAAAATGAGTTATTCTTCTACAAACTGTCTCACTGCTCATTTGAAAACAGAGGAAGGAGGCCTAATCAGATACACATAAGAATCGCAATGGCTAATGTCCTTCCGTCCCTCTCTTTATCTTTCGAATTTTAAAAAAGGCTATAATCATAAACGACAAGGCATCAGAGCTGCTGTTAGCATCCTCACAGTCTCTTGCTAGTCACCAATCAAATACAGGAAAACTCAGGCCAAGAATAGCATACTGTATCATTTGCTGATTTCAAAAATGTTTTTGACAATGTAAATCATATTATTAACCTGCCTTAAATATAAAGAAAAGGAATGTCATAGACCTCGTGTACTTGGTTTTAAAACTATCTGTCAAAAAGAACCTAAAAATCTGAATAAACAAGCTGATCTAAAGTCATGGCATCTTATCTAAAAGAGTTCCCTGGGATGTCCTTGGGTTAGTCCTCTTCTCACTGTTCAATAACAACCTCACCTTAGACATAATAAATGAAAATGTCACCTCATTCACACATGGCACTGTAATCATTAACAATGGCAGCACTGACAAATCTAACAAGACCTCAAAAAAGCTTCACGTATTTGCAAGAGTTGTGCTTCATACAATAAATATTGTTATGATACTTATTACTATTATTATTACCATTATTACTATTATTATTATTATTATTATTACTATTATTACTATTATTATTATTACTATTGTTATTATTATTATTACTATTATTACTATTATTACTGTTATTATTATTACTATTGTTATTATTATTATTACTATTATTACTATTATTACTGTTATTATTATTACTATTGTTATTATTATTATTACTATTATTACTATTATTACTATTACTATTGTTAGATGGATCCAGGCATGGCTATGCCCATTATACAGATAGCAGTGCAATGACTTGGGGACACAGTTCTATATATGAGGATGCAAATCACCTGTCACATATGGATAAGTATGCGGGGCAACGTATAGTGCAAGACAGCAGAAGCATACTCTGAAACTGTTAGAGGGTTGGAAAAATCTATACAAATGAATGACAAGTGAAGTATGCAGATGACAGAGGAGTTCAAGCAGTATCAGTGAGAATACTGAAAAATAGACTAGGTCAGGTGTTATCAATTAATGTTTCTTTGTAACCTAATTTGTCTGACTTCTCCAGATTTAACTGCATTACACAAGCACACCTTTCAGCTGCTAAGATTTATGCAGAGCACTACAATTTTGACTCCTAGGTCTAGCTTTGCTCCAACTGGATTTATGATGTTCCTGTTAAAAGTCAAACCTGTTTATGAGTGCAGACTTTGCAATGATTCACTACCACTAACTATACACAGACTATTATAAAGACTTTTTCTTGTCAAAAATAAGAAAGTGCTCCTCTTTCTGGCACTTTTCTATGATTTTTAAAGTCCAGTCCTATGTTTTTAATACTTGGAGGCACACAGGTATGTACATGAATATTAGCAGATGAAAAACAAAATAAATAAGCACTGATAGAGGAGAGGGGAAGGAGAACTCCTTGAAGATTTACATAAGTTTCCTGCATGGTTTTCAGAATGGAAGGCAATATTCAGTGTACAGCGCTGAGCTTTGGAGCAAGTAACGTGAGCAGGTGTCACTGTAGAGAGAATCTAAAGACGGCACTGCTAGAAGGCGAAAGGGTTAGTACGCACCTGTTGTGGGAAACTATATCACAGTTCCCATAAGTGAGATGGTAATGTAGGGGTCAGCCACATACTGGGATATATTACTGGTGCAATGCAATCCTGAGACAGGAAGGCAGTTCACCAAATGACGCACTATAACTAATACTGGCATATCAATAAAAAATAAAGATTTCCATCTGTACCTAATACTTTATTTTTAGTACACCCTGTGTCCTCAAATCTCTGCAAGATGCATGTACTTTAGTTCAAGAATAAGTTAACAGCAGCTTTTTATTTTTTATTTTCAAAGGTGCAAGTTATTTTACGAATATGCTTCTCATTTCTCATTAATGCTTGCAGTTTGTTACTGAATGAATGTTTCTAGCAGCTTTCTCGCTGCCTTAAAAATATGTGAGGTCACAACATCAGGGGTAACTTTCTTGCTGTATGCATATTAAGTTATTGGAGGTTTAAGTGTTGAATTTACTTAATGATTGCACTGTGACAGGTTTTGGTGATAATACTCCCAAGCTACAGTGTTTTTTGCCTGCTCTACTATAAAATGATTAAGGCTGCTTGTGCAGTGAAATGATTTAGAACAAAGACGCTAAAAGGAAATTAAGAAACTGGGGATACTGATAGGCTGAAAGACTGGGCTTCTACAGTGGGAATGCATGTGTGAAAATGACTGGTGTGTCATGATTCTGGCGTTCATAAAGAAATGCTGAAAGGAGCTTGTGACCTACATCTGCAAGGGGACATTATTTCTTAAAAAGAGTGGCAGACACACAGCCTATGTTTCCTGAAAAGGCTATTGCATGTAAGTATGATTCTAACTTTAAGAAAAACTTGCACATCCTGATAAGAAGACTCGGAAGGTGTGGAAGCATAGGGAAAGAGAAGGAGGAATCATGGTTACTGTCAGGAAATGGATAACGGATACAGCAGCTGAAAACCATCAGAAACAAATCCAAGCAGACCAAGGAGAATTTTGGCTTTAATCTGCCATGAAATCATACATTCATGTACTTCATAAATATTAAGTAAGCGGTATCATTTCACAAATGGAACAGCAGTTATTCAATTTAGCTATGGCTAGTCTATTGTACAAGACAAGGGAGGGAGAGAGACAATGCTATATAAACAAAAGCACTTATACAAGCATTATCTACGCAATTTACTTCCCAGAATCTGTAATAACCATTGTATAAATGCAGTCAAAGAAATTTCTTTATGCAGTTCCAGTTCTAAAGGGTAAGTTCAGCATAACAGATAAATCTCCTTCAACAGAAGGGCAGTGATTTTTAGAAACAATAGCCAACTTGGCAAAGTTGCAAAAAAATATGGTTTTCCTAATACAGACAAGTATGTAAAGGGATTCATTTGACACTGCTGAATGCAAGCAAATTTTACAGGATGTATACTCAGGACAACCTCTATTCTTGTCCACACAGAGACAGAACCATGTCATATGATCCACAGTGTACAAAGTGCAAAAACGTGACTATAACTCAAATAGTATGTTCCTGGTTAATTTTAACTTAACAGTGCAATAATCCATCTTTAAAAAATGGCCTGCTGTCATTGTATTACAAACAGACTACAATTTCAAGAAGGTATGACACACTGTACAGCTTTCTAAAAACAGCCGAGACAGCTTTATTTAACAAGAAAACAAGACATTTTAGACAATCAGCAGTTCGGACTTTGCACTTGTTTTAAGTAAGCACAACCCACAGAAACAGTTAAATCCATACAGTACAATATGGCTTAATGTAACTGCTTAAGAATGTGGGACAAACAGTCAACTATATTACAGCAAAATCTTGATCAAGTTCTTTCATCAGGCCTTGATATAAACAGAAGGTGGATATGTGTCATAAAAGTACAGGTAAAACATAAAGCTATAATCAAAACAAAACAAAAAAATAACTGATCTAGCTCCAGCAATAATATCAGTAGTCTGTGTATACAGAAAAGTAGAAAAGCAGAACTAAACACATGCAATCTGCCATTCACTTCTACACCAGTAGGCAACTCCCAGTTCTATAGTAGTCAGAGATAAACACATCCATTTTCCACTGACATCTTCTTACCTAACAGCAGCATCTGCTGACTCAGGACTGGTAGGGATGCAACGTGAAACATAAGTAACCATTCAGATTAATGACCTCCCCAATATTGAGCATGGATTCCTTAGACTTCCATACACATGTGCAAGGAAAGACACAAAAAGCCCACATCTGAAAGAGGTCTTAAGTATACCAGACAGTGAATTAGGGTCCCTATTAGACGAATGAAAAGGCAATCTGTCGAACGTCTGAAAAGTCGAATATTCCGGACTTCGAGATCAGTTTTGTGAGATTATGGTACAGTGAAGATCAGAAAACTTGCCCTTTCCTCACTGTAGTGCGATCTCAAAGTTGGTATATATAATTAGCATGGGGTGTGGGGGGCACAGCCTCCCAGAAATCCGATTTTGAGATCCGGAATATTTGACCTTTTAGCCATTTGACAGATTGCCTTTTCGTTGTTATAACAGGGACCCATGAATTGTGTGCATGCAAGTTTCACCCATATCATTATAAATAGCTGTAATCCTCTAAAGGAAAGGTATTCCCAGCCCTGTGTCACAATTTCACCATTACATAAAAGTATTTTTTCTTGGTGATTTGCTAGGCTCTTATTCCCTTGTATCAATGGAGTTCATTAGTAACTAACCCTGGCTCTACCCATAAGAAATGGCAATGTACCAGAATCTAACACTGCTCATTGTTCCCAAACAAATGCCAGGCATTGCTTCCTGTTATTACCACAGGGGCTCATGTTGCACACATATCATCGGGCAGCACTGCTTCCTGTTATTACCACAAGGGCTCATGCTGCACACACATTACTGGGCAGCACTACTTCCTGTTATTGCCACAAGGGCTCATGCTGCACACACATTACTGGGCAGCACTACTTCCTGTTATTGCCACAAGGGCTCATGCTGCACACACATTACTGGGCAGCACTACTTCCTGTTATTGCCACAAGGGCTCATGATGCAGACACATTATCAGGAAGCACCTCTTCCTATTATTACCACAGGGGCTCATGCTGCACACACATTATCAGCCAGCACTACTTCCTGTTATTGCCACAAGGGCTCATGCTGCACACACATTACTGGGCAGCACTACTTCCTGTTATTGCCACAAGGGCTCATGATGCAGACACATTATCAGGAAGCACTTCTTCCTGTTATTACCACAGGGGCTCATGTTGCACACATATCATCGGGCAGCACTGCTTCCTGTTATTACCACAAGGGCTCATGCTGCACACACATTATCGGGCAGCACTTCTTCCTGTTATAACCACATGGGTTCATTCTGCACACACATTTTCGGGCAGCACTGTTTCCTGTTATCACAAGGGCTCATGCTGCACACACATTATCGGGCAACACTGCTTCCTGTTATTATCACAGGGGCTCATGTTGCATACACATTATCGGGCAGCACTGCTTCCTGTTATAACCACATGGGCTCATTCTGCACACACATTTTCGGGCAGCACTGCTTCCTATTATTACCACAGGGGCTCATGCTGCACACACATTATCAGCCAGCACTGCTTCCTATTATTACCACAGGGGCTCATGCTGCACACACATTACTGGGCAGCACTACTTCCTGTTATTGCCACAAGGGCTCATGATGTAGACACATTATCAGGAAGCACCTCTTCCTGTTATTACTACAGGGGCTCATGGTGCAGACACATTATTGGGCAGCACTGCTTCCTGTTATTACCACAGTGGCTCATGTTGCACACACAATATCAGGTAGCACTGCTTCCTGCTATTACCACAGGGGTTCATGCTGTACACTCATTACTGGGCAGTACTGCTTCCTGTTATTACTACAGGAACTTATGCTGCACACACATTACCAGGCAGCACTGCTTCCTGTTACTGCTACAGGGGCTCATACTGCACACACATTACTGGGCAGCACTGCTGCCTGTTACTACTACAGGAGCTCATGCTGCACACACATTACCAGGCAGCACTGCTTCCTGTTATTGCTACAGGGGCTTATGCATATTATCGGGCAACACTGGTTCTTGTTATTTGTTACTCATCCTCAAGTAGCTGCCTGTTAATGTAGCAGAGTTACGTCATCCGTGGCTGTGAGTGTGAAGCTAGGATAATGCAGGCATAGAATTCTAGTATCAGAGTACGAGATCCTCTTCATTATTGTAGGAGGTGCTACAAATGGTTATTCTATCAACCACTGCGTTATATCTTACTTAATTTATGGGTGGGTCATCAGGGATGGAAAAGTATATCTGTAACCAAAGAAAAGATGATGTGCCATTACAGACAATGGTACTGGTGGTAAGTAAAGTTAAATCTCTCTGCTGTATATCTACAATATATGGCCAACAATGATATGCTCAACATGGGGAAGAGTTTCAAAAGTCTACCCAGTACATACAATGCTATGACTAGTTTGTTACTGGATGCAACCCAACCACATTTCCATAGGCATGCCTGGGGGTGTAGGTATATTAGAAAATGTATTATCATTCATTTACATATCTTTGTGCTGACCTCTACCCTTGCTATTAACGCTACATACCACAAGATGGGATAGGGCTTCATTGTTTGTCTTTGATGCATACCTCTAAAAATATGGACAGTAAAAACAGGAATAAATGCCTTTGGAAACTAGATACATTCAGACAAAAATCTGGACATCTAATTAACATAAAATTGGAATATCAAATAGTGCATGACTCTTCCTGCTTCCAGTGGGAATGTGGGTATACTACTCAGAAACACGTTTAAAAAACAAAGAATGGCAAAAATACTGGAAAATATAAGCACATTATCCAAAAGACATTGTAAAATATGTACACTTTAATGAAGTGTATTGCAAAATTCTATCAAACAAGGTATTTATTTTTGCTTCTGAAACAGAGAGATATAAGATGTGTACCCATTTTCTTTAAATTAAATAGTGCTTCTAGTATGTTGGTCAAGTACTGTGGTTTACTGTGTACTTGATAGCTTCAAAATCATGTGTGATGAGAGGGGTTCAGAAAATTGTGTGAAAGGTAAATTAAATTGAAAATAGGGTCATACCTCCAAAAACAGGAACATCATGTGTAAGTGTAAATTAGGTCTGAAAATAGGAATGTTCTTCTAAAATAAGGAAATTTGAGGGGTCTCATTTAATAGTGTAGTGCACGTTTCCATCTACAATCAAATTTAGAAAACTGATAAGGATACAGATCTCCACACTTGGGTTCCATTCAGAATACTCATTCAATTGTGACTGTGTTTCAGACAGTAATTTGTAGTATTTTATGAAAATGTTTGGCCTCTAGGAACTGAGCTGTGACATTGTGCATGTACCATATGCGGTGATTCATAACTATTTTTATAAGTAAAAGTTAGTTATGACCATGTCATGACCATAACTCAAATGCTATGGAACAACTTGTTACCACTCCCACAAGAGGGGAAAACATACTGGACCTGATCATCACCAACATGGGGACTCTATGCTCCAGACCAGAAGTGTATCCCTCACTGGTAAGATCAGACCATAAACTAATCTCACTGGATATTCACATCCCGACCCCACCCCCTGCCCAGAAAACCACAGTGAAAAACTTCTCTAAAGCAAATTTTACACTCCTCAAAACTGAGGTGGAATCCTTCAAAGCCCCCGGGCCTGTGGAAAATACGGCCCAGACCGCAGAATCCTTTATAAACGCATTCTATGAACACCTTCAGGAATGCATGAATCATGCGATCCCAAATAAAACCAAGACCCAATCCTCCAAAGGCAGACGTCCTGTCTGGTGGACCCCAGCCATAAACAAACTATACAATAGAAGGAGGAAGCTACTAAATGATAAAGCAAAATCCCAAAAAGGGAAGGCATCACTGATCAGTATTAGCAAAAAACTACGGGCACACAAAATTGTCTAAGGCCAGCTTCGCGAGAAAAATTGCACAGGACACTAAGGATAATCACAAGGCTTTCTTTAGTTATGTTAGGAACCTGGGTGGTAATTCCCAGATATGCTCAGAATTAGTCCAAAATGACAAAAATACACGAACCCACAGACATTGCCAACATCCTAGCTGACAGGTTCAGCGCAAACTTCTCCCCTCCCACCAAAAGGGCAAATATCTATCCCAGCAGAGTGCTGCCCCTGACATCTCAGATGCTCAGGTAAGAGCCGCCTCTCCAAAGCAAAAACACAGCATCAATGGGACCAGATGGTGTCCCGGCTGCGTCCTACATGAACTCAAAGAAGAGCTAAACCCAAACATAAAACTACTGTTCAATCTCAGCCTTACTACAGGATATGTGCCCAAAGAGTGGCATACAGCAACAGTGGTCTCTCTCCATAAAGGTGGTGCCTCAACGGATCCTGGAAACTATCGCCCCATAAGCCTGACTAGCTTGGTCTGCAAAGCTATGGAAAGGATCATCATGGACCTCATAAATACAGATATTGGGGACCTACAAACACTGGATCCTACCCAGTTCGGCTTTGTTAAGGGCAGATCCTGCCTCTTAAACCTGGTTGATTTCTTTGAAACAGTCACCAAGGCCATTGACGAGGGGAAGGTGGTCCACACAGCCTACCTGGACCTCGCAAAAGCCTTCGATACAATACCCCACTCGGGCATTATAGATAAGCTCACCAGCTTAAATATAAACCCCTATGTCACTAGATGGATTGCAAACTGGCTCAAGGACAGAACCCACATGGTTAGAATTGCTGGAGCCATGTCAGACTCCAAACCAGTTACAAGTGGTGTCCCACAAGGCTCAGTCCTGGGACCTCTCTTGTTCGGTACATATTTCTCGGAGGTACAGGCCAACACAGAAGGACTGTGGCTGACCAAGTTCGCAGATGACTGCAAACTGGGTGCCATAATCGACTCTCCAGCCGACACAAGCATCCTCCAAAAGGGCCTCATAAAAACAGACAACTGGTGCCAGTGCCATGGCCTCAAGCTAAATGCCAAAAAGTGTATAGTCATCCCCTTTGGCAAAAACAAAGTGCCCACAAATTACCACATAGGTGGAAATCCATTAAGTACAGAAGAAGTAATTAGGGACCTGGGGACCCAAGTTGATAGCAATCTCTCATTTGACAACCACGTGGCCAAAGTGGTTAGAAAAACATTTTATATAGCCCACCTAATCATGAAGGGATTCACATCTAGATCAGGGAGGTCATCGTGCCTCTTTACTCATCCCTCATCAGGCCCATAATTGAGTACAATGCCCCTTTTGGGATGTACCTTACCAGACACCTGCAGCAACTGGAAAGACCCCAAAAGTACCTCACCAAGAGGATCAAAGGGCTCAAACAGATGTCATATGCTGCCCGGTTAAAGAAACTCCAGCTCTACTCAGTGGCATACCGCCTGTTCAGAGGCGATCTGTGCCTGACGTATAAAGCCATGTCCAACCCGGAATTAATGGACATGCTGCACCTCAGAAAATCCAAATCCCATCGAGCCACGCTCGAGAGACTTGAACCTCAGCACTGAAATAAATAGGACATGCTGGAGGGACAGATTCATAACCCAGAGGCTCCCTTCACTCTGGAATAAAATCCCAGTCCAGGTTAGGCAGAGTCCCTCATTGACTCTCTTCAAGAGGAATCTTGATGAGTGGATGGGAGATCGTAGGTTTACCCCGGGTATCACTTCTGTGTCACTGTTAGATAGAGGCACAGTATACTAACCTCGAAAAAGGGCATAGCAAAATAAATTTAAAATGGGTGGCGAAAGCCAAACACATTCTGGCTAGGCTTATAAATGCCCTAGGGCAGATAGCCTAGTATGAACCTATGAACCTATGAACCTATGTAGTCTCCTATGATGGAAATGAAAGATTAAGCAAACGCTGTGCTAGTCATTGACATTAATTAAAAAAATGCAGTTATACACTGAGAATAAATCCCAAGTCTGTAAAACCTCAGAGATGGGCTAGCATTTGTTTCACAGGGAGGGAACATATTTTATTAGTGGTTAGGTCACTTTATAGTTGAAATATTAAATTAGTGGGTGGAGGGTTTCCTTTGCACTTTTTTTATAAAGTTATACTTTTTAAAGGTATTTTCTATTTTTATTTTTTTGTGTCTGTGTTTTTAGTCATTATGTATTTTAAATTTAATTATATAACTGTAACTCTTTTCTGCATTTCTCTTCTGAATATAATACTGAAAACACTTTAGATAACCAGTTTTGTGGTCCAAAAAACTCAGTGAGACTTCAGGGGACATAATAGCAAATTGAGTCACCTTTACAATATTTTCTGACCTTTAACTCACATTTTTTTTAGATAATAGCATTAGATGTTAGTGACTGCCTCCCTAGATGTGCTTTCCAAGTGATCCATCTAACTCAATATATGCTTGACTTGTCAAAATGGTACTCTGCAAGATTGAGCTACTAAATAAATAAATGCAAAATTAATTATTATTATTCTGGGGCCTGTGCCTCCCATAAGTCCCCAACATTGGGAGCTTAGCATCTATGCTTTTTAGATATATAAACTATCTCTGAAGACACATTTCTTTTGAAAAAAGAGGATCCGTCTTAACAAGGGCTGTCTCGAGTTCAGCTTACAATGAGATTACCATTCCCCTTTCAACCTTTGGGACTTTACTAAACTCTGAAATAGTATCTGAAGGAACAGCAGTAAGATAGGGGGCAGCACTTTTCTGTTCACAGGATATATTTTGGCATTTGCTGGTCTAGCCTAAGCACACTGACTGGGAATTGACTGGGGGATATTGCAGGGATGTTTAAACTTGCACTAACTAGAATGAAGCTGAAATAATAAAACTGTAGCACAAATGCTGCATAAATATATTTTGTACAAAGTCCTTCTCCTTTTCAGACAAGCTGTCTAAAGAGGGACACATTATTTATGCTTAAGGAGTGGCACACATGGATGCAAACTCTGCAAAATTCCTACAAATATATACTGTATTAAAATAAACACTGGAAAGCATTTGATATGTATTCCTTTGATGCAGCAAGTTTTATCGGCATTCAGCCTCAGACTTCCATTCCATTTTGTGTGGAGTTAAGCTGTAACCTTTAAGGTCTTGTACATCATAACACACACACAAATATATATATATATATATATATATATATATATATATATATATATATATATATGATTTTGTATAAGGGGGAAAATAGTCAGTTCTCATGTGCTTCGTGCAATATCACTCCCCAAACTAGAAACATTGCATTTTGAAAACCTTCCCTCCATCTGCATGTTTCAAGTCTAATTTTGTTCTCCTGTGCAGATTCTCAATAGGCAACTGCAAATGCACATAGAAAAGCCAAGGCATGGCTGTTCCACAATGTTCTTTCTAGCGCTGTCAAAGTACCACAAAAAACAAGGAGCTTGACATGCTGATGCTCATACAAGTTGTGAGTCTACAAATGAGCTAGAAGTCAAAGTGAGACAGGGTGGGTAAAGTGCCCGCAAAAAGCTATATATGCTGTCCCTGAGTGAATTAGAGTTTTGCATTCAAGTGAATCACAGTATTACTCTACTTTAACTCCGAGGCCTTTCTCCACAGCAGTTGCCTCAATTCACTTTACACAATATTACAATGATCGTGTTTAACACTGGGTGGTCTGTTTATCCTGCTGGTTTTGCTCTACGTTATGGACAATCAGCCTTCACTAAGTGTGATGTATGTTAACCATGTAAGGCCATGGTGTTCTGTACTGTTGTGTTCCATGGCTGCTTTCCTACAGCAAAGCAGCTCAGGCTGTACAGGCTGAATTTCACTTAATGAACATGACATGTGAGTAACAAGGTACAGACAATGTAATTCATGCAAAGTAATATTGGTTTGTAGGTTTAACTCAAGTACTAATTGTTCTAGGAATAAGGTCAAAGTTTCAACAGCAGATAAGAGTAGGAAACTCAAGGAGTTAGAAAGTAAATCACATAGTATGAAGAATGGCAAATCAAGGTAGTTTCTATACAGAAAGAAGGTGATTTTGTATTTTACTTCATTAGTAAGGGACACACCCCATACATTTCATAAACACAGTCTTGTAGAGGGGCATTGTGGCAGAGGACTTAACCGAAGGAGAAGAAACAATACCTACTTGTTATTCTAAGAATGACTTTACGAGGCTGCATTCCTGAGGTTGCTGCAGCAACAGGAGACATCTGTTTTCTGTAAATACATCTTTGCATGTAAATCTCCTTGTTATTAAAATAAACCATGGACTGTATTACAGAAAACATATCATAACTGAAACCCTGCACATTTAAATAAGGATTTTGACATATTTATAATGTTTTCCTTCCATATATCAAATGTTTATCTACATGGTCTGAGACTATTTAAATATTAAAAGTCATACGGAAATATCAACAGGTAGGATAAAATAAATTCTGTATATATGCAGTACAGATTTCTTTTGATAAAAAATGCATTGTAACCTTTAATATTTAGAAGATGCTGTCAGTGAAATGCAGCATTAAATGGTGTTTGGCAACACAGGTGAATCAGCTTAACATTATTATGTATGGAGCTCTGTCATTTTATTGCCACTATAGTTCTCCTTCTTTTATTTATTTATTTTTTTGTTTGCTTTTTTTAGGCGGGGGGGGGGGGGTTCAGGTGAATCATGAGGATAATAGGTGCTAAGATAATGTGAATGCTGCCTGGAAGGGTGGAGCATGGATTCTCCAAACAGTCAACTCAAAACCAGTATACTATGCAGTTTCAAAAATGCCGTAATGACAAAATGCTGGCAAACCCTTTCCTCACCCCTCAATCTTTAATAAGAGAGACTCCTGCACCCAATTTTCAAAATAAAACACAATTCTGTGAACTTTAGTAAAATAATCTTTCCTAACAAGTCTAAGACTACAAGAGCTGCTTTGTTTTATATACAGGTTTGAATAGTCTACCTTGAAATTTGTTTACCAATAAGCCTTTCACTCTAGCAATCTTTTCAAAGTTGTAGCTCTCACTGTTTTTCACATATGTGCCTCAGGAATCAAGCTATCAAATCACCAAGAAAGATAATGGGTTTATTTCACAAAATATTTGAAATTTGTGAGTCAGAAGTCATTATATCATGGTATTACAAGTCATTGTATCACAGTTTATACGGGCTTATAGAAATATTCACAAGCAGACAGCACTGTCATTGTTACCTAATAACAGGCAGGTGCCTCTGAATCACCAAAGAACACATCACTGTTATCAGAGAGGAATACTATAATAACTGTGTTCCTTACCACCAGCATAGCAGTCTTCCAACCTACTTTATAGTGGAATTATGCAGATTATTATATCAAAAGTCTGTTTAAGGGTGGATTTAAAGCAGTACCAATACTGCCCACAACTGACATAAAATCCTTGTCAGTTTTAGCTGCTGAGAAAGCACAGTTGTATTAGGAACTTATAATAACTGCAGATGTTTGAGTATATTCTCTGCTTCAATCATCATCAGTGAGATATTTTGCCTGCAGGTAGTCCATAGTTGATCAGATTTCCAGAATGTACCTTCCCCATGTGCCTTTGGCCAACTACCCCATACATGAATATCAAGATGCTGGCAGAGATTCATACTGAAGAAGATGCATTAACTGGTTTATAGTTTTATTTGCTGGAATAAACTTAATTTGGATTTCTGCATGTATACAGTGTGAGGCCTCTACTTTCATTAATTTTTTAAACACCTTTATTGAATTATCACTTGTGACATAGGCAAATTTACATTTCTACAGACGTAATCAAACTATATTAATAAATTAACACAACACTATACGTCACATATACTGCTATATATCATATAACTTAAGCAACATTACATAAATTATTCAATTTCTGTCCCCCTTTTTTAAACAAGAAACTCTTTATTAAACCACCACTTACAACATATGGAATCATACATTTATATAAATGAAAACAAACCACACTGACACAATCCTAGTTGCAACCATTTTACATAACAAACCATACTGACACACTCCCAGTTGCAAATATTCTACATCACTTATAATCTACCCAATCATTTTCAAACATTATATAGCTCATTTAAGTCCTGCCTTCTTTTAAACTTCATTCCTCCCATGTACGTATTGCTTCCACAATTCCCATTTTTTCCTATGTAGTTTCATCCTACCCTTTTCTAAAGATCTCATTTCCAGTTGTTTTATCTATTAATATATTCACTACTTCTAATATAGTTGGTTTAGATTTTGATTTCCATTTTCTACTAATTGCTTTTTTGGGAGCCACCATCATTAGACACAGCAAGGCCTTACTCATGTCTAGGAAATTCTGATTCGGTATCATAGCTCAGAAAAATCATCTCCCTCATCACACCAAACTGCCCATCCAGCATCTCCAACAGTACATCCCACAAGGAATCCTTAACATTTTCCAACCCACCACACTCCCAGAAAATATGTTCCTAAGTACTTATTTCTTCCCAGTGACACCTCCAACATTTGCTGTCTATCTGTGGAAAAATTCTCTGGAGTCTACTTGGGGTATAAAAATATCTATGCAAACATTTCCAAGCAAAAATCCTAAATCTTCTAGATTTTGTTGCATATTTTGGAAACATGTATACATATATCTTCCCATTGTTTCTTTGTGAATTGCTTATCCAATCTATCTTCCTAATCTTTTCTAACCTCCTCTGATTGAATCTTATAGTTATTTGTGTATTTTTGCTGCTCTTAGGATTGTGCACATCGAGTTATTTATGTGAGCTTTTTATTTGTTTGTTATAGGACAGGTGTCAGTTGATGCCATTTATCTATTTATTTAGGTAGTTATTTAATTTTGCATTTGTTAACCAGAATAATCCAACTGAGCATGACAACCCCTTTTCAGAGGAGGCCCAGGGCAAAAAGACCCATATAGTAACTAATACCTTTAGCACAACAGTAACAATGTGCAGTACAAGTATATATTACTATTTGTAGCATGTTTAGCATATGCTAGAAGAGTAACATGGAAATGTTTGTAAAGGGCAGAAAGAGAGTGACACAAATATGGTAGTTAGATGGAAGATAAAGAGTAAGGTAGGTGAATGTGATTTAGGGGTTGAGATTAAGAAGAGATAGAGATTAGGTATTATTAATAGGATGAGAAAGGTATAAGAATGTAATTTAGGGATTGAGATTAAGAAGAGATACAGATTAGGTATTAATAGGATGAGATGGGGGGATTAATTCATAGTAAGCAAAGAGTGAGCAGGAGGAGGAGGGTGAAAACACAGCAAGATGGAAAGTAGGTTAGAAGGAAATGACTCATTGTAGTATGTACAGCTATCCTTGGGTTGAGCATTGACAGAGGCATGATAGTCTTAGATGCTCTTTGAGACTTGATTTAAAAGTTTGGTGCTTATTAATCTGTTTGGGGGCTGAAAGGGAGTTTCAGATTTTGTCAGTATAGTTGGGATATAGTATAGCATCTGCTCTATTTTGTTATTTTTATTTATTATGAGTTACATTTTGTCTTGGGAGCAAAGAGTTAGAACTGGATCATATGTTTTAGGGCTGGGTATTTGTCTGGATTTACTATTAAACTGTGGACCACAGCGAGCTAGGAGAGGTGAAGGATATGGAGGAGTTCAATCCAGTTTGGCAGTTGAAGAGATTAACAGTGGCAAGTTTGTTGAGATACATTTGAAGCAACTTTTGCAATTTTATTGCAATATTGTTCAAGTTTAGTGGATATTCAGGTCTTTCTTGCCTAAGTTGGTCCAGGAGTGGACCAGAAGGCGGCCATACCTCCAAAGGCAAGAAGGCCCACCCATAAGACCCCGAGATTCCCTTTCTTGGGTAAAGAACAAGATCTAGAATGAAAGGGGCCAGGAAAGGAGATAGGAGAGAAGGGAGGGGGTTAAGAAAAGTTGCCCACTCTGATCCCTGAATGCCCAATTATGGAAAAGAGGGAATATTGGGAAGGAAGATTGGACTGCAACAGTGAATGTACTTAAATATCAACAATTATGGTAGGTTTCTATCACAACTCTATTAGGCCCATTGTATCATGCACTGTTGTAATTCTTGTTTGTGGGATGACTCCCAGAGCACAGACTCAATGGGTGGGTGGTTGGCCCAAAAGAAATCTAGATGTGCATCCCTTGTAAGATGGCAGAGGCAAATCTTGCCTTTTCCCTGGATGCAACTCACAAATTATAATGTTTAGACAAGGTGTGCACTGAGGGCACAGTAGCTGCTTCCAATAAGGATTGAGTAACTACCCCTTTGTGGTATGCTGTGGCAGCTGCAGTGACTCTTGTGGAATGTGCCTCAACATGGTCTGGTACTGGTTTACCATATGCAGAGTAAAATTAGTAATTGCAGTGGGAAAACCACATCATGTCATTTTTTTTTACAGGCATCTCCTCCTTACCATTTACAAATGATACAAATAGTTTTTTTGATTTTCTGAAACCTTTTGACCTGTCCAAATAAAGTCTCTGTTGTCTGTACACATAAAAAGACTCCAGAAAGTTCTTTAATTAACAGCAATTCTCTGCACTAAGATTCTAACTGACTGGACAGAACACTTTGAAAGACAGGAATGGTCTTAGCCTAAAACCAAAATAATATGATCATGGCACCATCATCAAGCCATTTTGGAGGAGGGTAACCTAAACAATAACCACTTATAGCATTGAGGAAATATTAACATTGCAAAGAATATTAAGATAAGCTAAAATGTCTGTTTTTTTAAAGTTTCTGACCATAGCAGTCCTGTAAATAACCCAAGAAATAGTTTTAATTATTTCTCCAAGTTTCAGACCACTTTCTGTGCATAGCATATGCATGCACTATATTTCCACTCTCTTGCCAATTTGCTCCTCAAGAGTTTATTGTAAAAAATACAGCGTGCTGTTTTCTTCATTACATTACATTATGATTTCAATATGACTTTTGATCTGTACATTCACTTTTCATGCTTGTTTCAACCTTTGACTTGTTTTTGTTACCCTGTGTATTGATGAAGATTTCTAATTATTCTTATTCTCTCATAACTTCACATACTCAAGTCATTCATTTCATGATGATACCAATTTATTCTAGGTGGTGCTGCGGTAGCGTTGTTGCCTCACAGTAAGACGCTGTCCTGTTTGATTCTCAGCTAGAGCGTCTTGTGTGTGGAGACATGCATGAATGGGCATACCTTCGTTGAAGGTTGTGCGTCAGAGCTGGCAACTCGGCATGTAAAAATCTACTGCCAATCATTAGCAGACTGGAGTTCCGCTGTGGCGACCCCTAACCGGGATTTAGTTTTCCATAATTTCAGCTTTAAATATACTAAACTTCTGTCTTTCTTGCACACACTCATTTCTTACTAGTGCTTGATAAGTTTGTTTTCAAAGACAACTTCTTCCAGCACTACTTCCTCCATGTCAAAGTCTTGCTTTTCTTTCCATCTTTAATAACACTTTATTTATTTTGATTCTCTTGCCACCATTTGCTGACTGAATGACTCTAAACAAGTAATTTAACCAAACATTTAATGAAACATAGGTCTCTCACACTGAGTTTTTGAAAAAAGATCGGAATAACCAAACCTAAACCTAAAAAGAGTCTGTGGATAAAAAAACATAAAATGGACCAACAAACCTTAAACACTGACTCTGAAAATTCGGTCTCTCACACTGAGTCTGAAAAAGATCCATGTGGATAACCAAACATACGTCTCACACTGACTCTGAAAAAAATCCATGTGGATAACCAAACATACCTCTCACAATGAGTCTGAAAAAGATCCACGTGGATAACCTAATATAGGTCTCTCACACTGAGTTTGAAAAAGATCCACGTGGATAACCAAACATATGTCTCACAATGAATCTGAAAAACATCACTGATGCATCAATGCTCTACCCCAGGCAATACACAGATGCTAACAAATGACTCAATATTTTAATATGATAAAACAAAAACAACTAGGTTTACATTACCTTCCAGAAAGAGATTGTATAAGATGCTTCTCCTCAAAATAATATCTTCATTGACTTAGTCTCTAGATAATCAAATATAAAAACAATTGTGACAAATATGCAATTCGTGCCCAAAGTAAGGTTTTAAAAAGAGGCACCCGTTAATGTTCCTGCTCTGTTATTGTGTCAAATTTTCAAATAAAAATTTGAGTGCTTCTGTCACAGGGATTCCAGCTTCCTGTTATCATTCACTCACTCACTCACTCACTCACTCACTCACTCACTCACTCACTCTCTAATTACCCTTCTAATCCAATGCAAAGTCAGGGAACAGCTGCAGCCTGTCCTATTCCTCGGTGACTACAAGGCAGGCAAGCTTCAATATGTCATTATCCAACCATGAAATTCAAACTCAGTCTTCCACATTTTCTCATTTTCATATGCAAATCTTTTCTGCCAGCAATTTAACTATAAGAATACACATAAGACACCATCTGTTAACAGTTAACCATCATCCCACATATAGGCACAGTCTGCTAACAGTAACATGTCAACCGACATGCAGTCATTGTGTGCTACCAGATAGCTGTCAGTCTACATATAATAAGCACTGTCTACTAACAGTTATGTGACAGCCTATACATAGGCACAATCTGCTGGCAGTTATCTATCATCCTAAAAGAGGTACTTTCTGCTATCAGTTACCTTTCAACCTATACATAGGTACTGTCTGCCACCAGTTACCAGACAACTTACACATAGACACTAACAGTTAACTGCCAGCTTACACATAGACAATGTCTGCTGAGAGTTACCTGTCAGCCTACACATAGGCACTGTCTATAAACAGTTACCTGACAGCTTACTAATAGATACCGTCTACCAACAGTTATCTGTCAGCTTACACGTAGACAAAGTTGCTGCCTCCCAGTGCTTAGTTCTAAAGTTCAGTTCTCAGCAGGGCTGCCTTCTTTGTGAAGTCTGCAAATCCAGACGGTCTCCATGTAAGGTTTGTTGGGTGCTCCAGTTGTCTCCCATATCCAAAAGACATACCATTGGTGAAATGGATATCCTTTAAATTGTCTGTGGTTCCCCCTGTACACATACAAAGACATTGTGGGGATGGAAGGGAGATTGTCTTCATACCTCTCAACTGTACCAAATTCCTTGGTAAATACCTGTTTTGAGGGCAAAACATCATCACGTGCAGGGCATGCGTGATGACGTCAGCTTCACGATGCAGACAGACTGTTGGAATGCCGAGCCAATTTACTTGTAGACCGGTCCACATTGAGGACCAGTGCACAGCACATCTTTCTTCCATGGCAGGAGAAACTTTTCATATGTGCGAGAGATAAATGGCAGCGTGGAAGTCTACAGGCATTACTTTTACTTAACAGCAGTCATCATATGTGTGTGTGTGTGTGTGTGTGTGTGTGTGTGTGTGTGTGTGTGTGTGTGTGTGTGTGTGTATGAGTGAAAATGCCCCAGTTAGGTATAACTGGTGGTTAGAGTTACTCAGACTCAAACCCTGTACCTTAGGTACAAGGAGCAAGAGCCTAAATTCTCTACCCATACCACCACCACTTGTAATTCAAGGAGTTAACCATAGTTCTCAACTGTCCAAAGTTTTACAGAATGTCTGGAATATTTGCTCATACTTTTGGTCTGTTCCTCTTAAAATTTGTGGTTTTCTGGCAAATCAGTGAGAAATGAATTCACTAAATAATGATAGCCATTTAAGTTTCAGTCTTCCTATCTTTCAGGAAACCTATGGTAACACAAAACATTTTATTCTAGCAACTTTTCTAAGATTATACAAGCAATGTTTAAAATGTGTCCCTGGTTTTGGGCCTTTGCCCCCAATAAATTTTGGCTTTTTCCAGATTTCTTGTGCTGCATAGTTCTTCAGGGGGAGAGAAGTTTAGTGTTGCTTATGCCAAGTCTGTTTGTGTTGTTAGTAGCACAACAGGTAGAATACTTGCTTTTGATGCAGAAGGCTGTGGGTTCTACTCCCACAGTATGTAGATAGATTGCTGATACTGTACTGTGTTATAGTTTTAAAAGGGGTGAATGCTGCAGTCCTGAGAATGTCCTCTTTGGCGGAGATACCTAGTAGTTATGAACTTGTTATCAATTTGCCATCCATTCCCTATTGCAATATTACTAGCTTACCATTTTTCTAATGTAAAACAGGCAATTTATTCCTCAAGGGCAACAGGCACTTTATTTGTACATGAAACAAAGTTGCTTGCTAGCAGCAAACTCTTCATTAATTACAGATCTTACAGATCTCTTTAATGTGGAATTATTTAGATGACTTTTACTTCTGTAGAGACTGTGCATATTTACTGATACTGGTGGATTGTAGAAGTTTGAGTAGACTTTTATGATAGAAATGTTCTGAAGTGGGCAGTTTTGTCATTACTGTTTCATGCATTTTGTTTCATTGCTTACTGGAAAAATGTTCAAAACAATAAATTTAAAATGCGGTCTAACGAGTGTGCTCTATTATACAAGGAATGTAATTTAATATGATCAGGAAGGTATATCAAAGAACACATGTATGTTTCATGTTCAAGGGGCCTATGATTTGAAAACAGCCCAAATGTAATCTTTATCTGCCACTGGCCAGATGTATTTTCTTTGAATGTGGGTTTCAATGCTGTTTCAATGAATGCGAGTTTGAAGGGCAGAGAAGTTTTAATGCTAAGTCCATTTTCATTGTGAGATGTATTGCTTTGTTTAGCAGATTTCTATTAGTGTTTGTGCTATAAAATGTAAAATAAAAGTTTTAAATGAAATCCATATAATCATTGCAGAAGTAAAGCAGTATGCACAATACAGTGTTTACGGTAAATGGGGCAAAATAGCAAAGTAATGGGACACTGGAATGGCTGCAGGGGGAAGGGCTGTGTATGGGAGGGCCCAATTGACTATGATTTTGTGAGGGGGGAAGGGCGGCAAGCTCAAAGACAGCCCCAGGTAGCACAAACTCAAGCTACACCACTGATCAGTAGGCCATGGAGAATAACTTTGGAGGTCCTAGCAAACTATAATATCCTTTTGCTACGATTAGAATATTGCCTACCATTAAATTACCTACTTTTACCACAAAACCCACATACTGCAAGTCATCAAAAACAAAATCCTAAGGTTCATCATCTTCTCCCTTCCCAGTGAACATCACTACTACACATTTAAAAAAAATGGTTACCATTTACTACAGGGTCTGGGGCCATATTTTGGTTGTCTGTTCTTCAGTTTGCTTTTGAAAGTTGGTATCCCACAATTCCATTGTAGTGGGTGGGATTACATAATTATGTAAAAAAATGTTATGTTAATCAGTGTACAGATTTGTACCTATTTTTCATGGGCCTTTGTCCAGATTTTTGATGTTTCCAGGTTGAGAGTCTTCCTGGAAAAATACTTAAAAGGAAAGCAGTGAGTTTTTATATTTGCCCATTTCATTTTGAACTGCTGTTTTTTTTTTTTTTTTAATTTTGGGCTACATCATTATGGCTTTCAAAATTATTATGTGGAGCCAAGTAACAGTTAACCATGTTCCTGCTTTTATATAATCTTAATGTTCTCTTTGAACAGATTCTCATTGCTAGTGCCAATGCATCCCTGCTAGCCTGTACAAACTTTGCACTGTTAATATTGGATTACTGTTATTACCAGTCTCCCCTGGAGTCCCATGGTTACAATGGTTATGTGGGTGGAGCCAAGCAGCCTGGACTCAGGAAGCATGTGAATGATTTACTGAACAACAGTACTTTGATTTTTATATCAAGCATTGTGATCTCATAGCAAGAGATTCCCTAGTTCAAGTCTCAGCTGGGATGCCTTCTGTGTGTAGTCTGCATGTATCCCTGTGTTCGTGTGGGTTTCCTCTGGGTACTCCAGTTTCCTCCCACACTCTAAAGACATGTAGTAGGTGGATTGAACACTCTAAATTGACCATAGGTGTAAGTGTGCGTGTGAGTGAGTTTTGGTGTAGAACCATTACTGCGGCAGGGCTAGCTACCTGGTGGTGTAAATCTTGGCTATAAATGATTGTCACTGTTGAAGTGACACCTCAACCCCATGTGCAAAAATGGGAAAAGGGGGGTGCAGATGGATGAATCACTTTGATTTTGAGTCTGATTCCGCGAATATGCTGACCCTACTACATACCATTACTCCTTACTAACTCAAATGGCAATGTATTGGCATGAATTATTGACGATTCTGTATTTGGTCCTTTTGTCTTCACTGACCTGGTTGATGCAACATAACAGTGGCATTCTCATTTTGGATTATTTATGTATTTTATAGATGTCCAAAGTAGCTCACCTGGGACTATAACAGAACTGGTTTCTGGGGTCTTTGGGACTGAACAACATCTTCCAAATGTCAATATCCCATTCTTTATCCCTTCTTATGCCAGGTGGTTTATGACCTGAACAGAATTTGGGAGATAAATTAGCTTTGTTCTCTGCTTCAGCACATTACTATTTTCCAGTGTGTTTACAAGCAGAGTTTGCAAAGCAGTGATAATTAGGATTTGTGAGCCACAGAATATAAAACAATACTGGGTTACAGATTTGTTTTCTGTTGAATCATACTGCTGCTGCTATTTAATACATTAGTGCTAATTACTGTATATATATGTGATATTTTATGGTTGTGGTTGTATGGCTAAGCATAGATTTACAACACTGTGCTGCAGTTTTAGATAATATGGTCACATACACAGCAACACCAACATGTACTAGCATGCTGTCTTTAAAAAAAAGTTGCTGTGTACATCTCATGAGGGATGTAAGGAAACATTTCTTTTAGGTTGCATTATTGGCCTTCCTGTAACTTCTGATTATCAAATCTTCTACCTTGCAGAACCACTGGTGTGACCTTCATCTAGTCATGCCATAATGGATGAGATTTTTCCTGAAGCCCGAGCAGTTGCCCTTGTACATACCCTATTACCCTATTACATGCTTAAGATTGGTGTGCAGTGGACATGGCATTGTGAAGCCTAACGTACTAGTAAGTATCCATACTCTTCCTTAGAAGCAGACACCTCTCATCGGGTGTCTAGTTTCCATTTGGGACCCTTGGTAAAATGTGTTCACCAAAAGTACATGTTCTACACTTCTACTCCGATGAAAGCTGAACAGGCAAGCCCCACTGCTCCAAATAAACCCATGTCACCATGTCATCTGGATTATACTTAAGACTTTTTTTGCCATGTAACTGCCAAAATATTTCACAGGACAGATACAAGATGATTGTAGCAGGCTGCTCAAAAAAAAAAAAAAGTTAATATGGCCATAACCAAGGACAGGATTCAAGAATCAGCATGGGCATAAGGCCATTCTGCAGTGGTGCAAATAGGCTATTAAATAAGTAGAACTTCTAGCTCTCCCAGTGAAAAGGTGGTAGATGAGATAGGCCACATGGTCCTTATCTACTGTGAAAATCTATTTCAGAGTTACACTTCTAGCACAGTTTCCTTTTTAACTGGTCTCCTTGAGTTTGTCTTGGTTTTAAGTGGGTTCCCAGTTTTTTACCCACAGTCCAAAGACAGGCTAGCAGGTGGATCAGAGATTTCATCCTATACAGTAGTTTTCTCCAGACTAGCATCCGTTGCTTTTGAAAGGCTCTGTCCCACCAATACCCTGAAATGGACTGAATGAATGACATCTATGTATGTGTGTGTGTGTGTGTGTGTGTGTGTGTGTGTGTGTGTGTGTGTGTGTGTGTGTGTATGTTGTGTGTGAATCTATATCTATACATACATGTAGAGATAGTGTGTGTGTATATGAATATACATACTTCATACATATACACACACACACACACACACACACACACACACACACACACACACACACACACACACATATATATATATATTGCATGACCTACTACATGAGTCTCCCATCATTCCCAACTACATACTACATGACGTATTACATGACTCCTGACGCCCATATTCAGTTATATGTTACATGATGTACTATGGGACTCCACCCATTTTCAGTTATATATTACATGACCTACTATATGACTCTGTTTCCAGTCTCAGTTATTTTCTACATGACATACTGCACAACTCACCAAGTCATCAGTTTTGTACTACACAACATACAGCTTGACACAGCACATCACTCCTTCCCACCATTTAAAGTTGTTTATACTAAATGACATAGTACCTGACTCTTTCCCCCAATTCTTAGTCATATACTGCTTGAAATATTGAGTCCAGCCCCCTGTTCACAATTATGTGCCAAAAATCATCCTACAAGACCCTGCCCCTTCCTCCAATCTGAGTTATATGTTACATGACCTACTACATGACTCTACTTCCATTCTCAGTTATATGTTACATGATATACTATATGACTCTACTTCCATTCTCAGTTATATGTTACATGACCTACTATATGACTCTACTTCCATTCTTAGTTATTGGTTGCATAATATTCTACACGACTCATCTCATTCTCAGCTACATATTACATGACCTACTACAGGGATCTACTTCCATTCTCAGTTATATGCTTCTTGACTGTCCCTCCCTGTTCTGTGATACTCAACATGACCTTCAACAGGTGAAAGTATTCTTCTGGCCTTTCTGCTTAGCAGATGCAGCATGTGAGTATCATAGTCAATATCTGATTCCATATACAGCAGAGGAGGGGGAAGGACATGAAGGGGCTTGGCAAAGCTGGATAAATCACCAGTATTTGGACAGAATGGTGATAATATATGTGCCTTTACTGTAATGTACAACCCCCTCCCTAATAGTCAAGGCAGACCTTCAGTGCAGGACACAAAGGCTGCAGGGCTCTATGTCCACACTGACATATACCTGCTACATCTGAGTACCGATTGCTGTGCAGCATTGTTCCACTACTAACCCCTGTAAGGCATGCCAGTGGAGCTGTTTACATACAGGAAACCCCCATTGCTCTGTTGTAGACCCTGTCTTACAGTTGCAGACTGCTGTTCTGCCTCAGAGTTTTCTATGGCAATGGAATCAAAGATCTCTTATATAATTAACTGAGTGCTTTGCATACAACCACGCCTGGATTACAACAGCAGCTATAAATATAAATATAAACTGAAACTTCACCTAGCTAAAGCATGGATCTGCTTATCTATCAAACTATCATGCTTCCTTGCCTTTAACTCACCATATCTTCCCTCACCACCTTGACTACTTGGTTATGATTCTCTCATACAAACATGTAAATAATGTAAAATATGTTTTTTCTCCTTCCTCTGTACTTAACCACCTTTGCATATTGTTGTTCTTTGAACTACTCTCCTTAAACTTTTACATCGTATATTCTTGTGACACTATGTACTACATATACTATTCATTGTTTCTGTTATATGATGTTTCTGTATGTTGGAGCTTTGCTCCCCGTGCATCTGATGGAAATGGACACTTGCTGTCCAGTCGACTGTCCCAGTCAACAAATGTTAAATAAATAAATGGCAATCAAGGTTTACATGTAACCCAGGCTCTCAATTTTCAATGGTCATAATGGGTTTGAGTGGTTTATTCCCAGTAAGCACTTGCATAACATTGACTTTGGCCTCCAAAAACAGACAATGATCTTTATTAATAATGTGTAAAGATATCTATGATGCTCTGCTCTGTGGTATATATACTGTTACATGTTGAGTCCTTCTCATCAATTACCTCTCATATGAGAGTATTCTGGGTAAGTCTTTCCATACTTAATTAGGGTCATGGGTTCACCTACAATGCTAGTAGTAGTGCCTCCAATATGATTCTGGCAAACAAAGCCTCTTTTAATAGGTACAGAGAAATGCTCAAATTCAGCTTTATAAAAGTGCATAAAATCTAAGCCCTGTACAACTCAATAATAAAGATAAAGCAAAACAAATGAAACATTAAATGGTAGAACATAATAAAGAATAAAAATGAGTATACAAATAATGATAAAACTATAAAGCAGACATGAAGTACAGCTGAAGTAAATCATCTGTTATAATCCAAATCACAGGGATTTTTATGGACCCCTTGAAGTTGCCTAATACCAGGGATTACTTCAGCCAACCTAGTCGTAGAGTCCAAATGTACAAGCCCTGATGGCTGGAACAACAAAACCTATATGACACCAGCTTTCCCCACTAGAACCACAAAAAGCCCCATGGAGGATTAGACTGTTATGAGAAAGCCAATGCCAGGTCAGTAGTTCCTGAAGGAGTGGGATCCAGGTTACATACAGCCAGGCAGAACGTGACCAAGATTTTCTAGATAATGCATGATTTAACTAGTATTAGGCAGTGTAGGTTTATGCACAATCACTGCATCATGCTGACATTGGGAAATCCCCATAAGTAACTGTTATGGAGTTCTGCATCAGTTGAAGATGACTGAATTCATAGTCAGGTAGCCAGAGATAAATGGAGTTTGATTAATGCAAACAGGAAGACCCGAAAGCATGAAGCACCACCAGATCTCAGCTGGCATAACATGCTACACAAAGGTAATATTCCTGAGATGGAAGCAGGAAGGTAAGAGCACAGCTAACACCCAGTGCTTTTAGTACCTCAGGAAGCAGGGAGATTTCAGTATGGCTAATACCTAGTGCTTTTAGTACCTCAGGAAGCAGGGAGATTTCAGTACGGCTAATACCTAGTGCTTTTAGTGTCAGCCTGTTGTCACCACTAACATGAATTCTAGTCTGTCACCTCCACATAATACAGTATATGACACTGTGGCACAAAACTGGAGCACAGGAATCTCAGAGTGGCATGGCAACTATCTTGGAAGTTTGGACCTTTAACAGATCATCCATGCATTTATGATTATTAACAAAATTGTTAATGGCAGATAAAGTGTCCTTTGAGAACAAAGGTTTAGCTGTGTATTGCCAACACATACTGCAGGCCTCTCTCCCTGAATAATGCTAACCACTGGAAATGTGTACACAGAGAACAACGAAGAGCTCCAAATAAACCCCTGCACAACACCAAAAGAGAAACAGTGGTGAATAAGTGTTGATACCAGAATGGTGCCCGTGTGTGGCTGTATGTGAACATTGTGTTAATTTAAGAATTAAGCACTCCAAGAAATGTAATATTGTTTGTATGTATTCTACAGCAACCACATTAAATATTAATTTGCCTCTGTTAACCAGACAGGCAGTCTGGTTCGAGGACCCTTTTCAACCACAACTCAGGCAATGAGGCAAGTACATACCTATAGTGCAGACTAATATAATATGTAGTATACGCGTACAACTAAAGGTTTAACATAAGTTAAAACTATATATCAGTGTGACAGTATGAATTATAAGACATAAGTACGTGTTTGTCATAATATTATAAGGAAATGTTATGACACCTAAATTTGTAGTGAAATAAGCCAACATGTTAGGTCACTGCATACATAGAAGGTGGTTATTACCATATACTAAGCTACAGGTGACATGCCAGCAATTGAAAGATTATATACCTATTTACAAGTGCATTGTTACAACTGACAATAAAGACAGGACTCAGTTATAATTTAATGGGTGTGATAGATTGTTTAGTGTTTGTTGTAGCTTTCATTCATCTAGAAAGCAGATGCAGGTATGTACTGGCTTATGGTGCTTTAAGAGCTTTGGTCATACAGGGAATATATTGATTATTGTCTCACCTCTGCCAGGAAATGGTCCTAGTTGGCTGAAGATATTTTAGTAAATGTCTTCTCAAATTCATGGCAGAAAGGGGGTATCTGGAAGGCAAGACTATTTATCTGACAGTGGTACAGACAGAATCTAACAGATGTCTTATTAGCAAGAGAAGGTAGTAGTTATTTTTCAGTAGTTTAAAGGTAAATGTTAAAAGCAGCAGCGTGTCAGTAGGTAAAGTTGGTATTTTTTGTTATTAAAGGTGGTATACTGATGTTCATTTATAGGGTCTAGACAGATAAATCTACGGATACCCATCCAAGGTTTTTGTAAGATAAAGGTGCTTTAGAATGAAATAAGAACTCAGACTTGAAGGCAATATTCTAGATGGGAGTTGAATATATTAATGTCTAATACACAAAGCAACTGAAGGGTGAGATGGTTAAAAATAGAACAGAATATATGTTTGATCAAATTTTCCTGTCATTGGTTGAGAATGAAGTTTAAATGAGGCTCAGATATATGTATATGGTGAGGCATTTTTATTTATTTATTTATTTAAAAGTTTGTTAACCAGTTACGAGTGTTGGTACAGGACCCATTTACACTCTTCCAAGGTCACATGGCAACACAAATTAAAGCAATATTGAGACTGATATTATAAAGATGCTATTTTATTATAATTTGTATCTCATTCCAAATAGCATAGTGGGAATTTTAATAACAAAAGAGAAATACGGAAAAGGTAGCTTGAAATATATTTGTTACAGCTATTTCTGAATTTGCACTGTAAAGGCTCCTGGCCTAAGAAGAATAATGTCATCCATGCATACAGCTGACAATGATGGAGCAACAACTGTAGTAATATTAAACGCTAATAAAGAAAAGAAAATGGAGTACAGTTCACTTGAGAATATGCCTGCACTTGGAATCTGATTACATGCCCTACTTTAGAGTTTCTTTGACTAAGGTACTTCCAAAATCACTTTAATATATTTCAGTTAAATCCTAGAAGATTTAGCTTTCTTAGAAATATGCAGTGGTCAGCACTTTTGTATGATCTCTTGAGACCAATAAATATACTTTTAGTAAGTGAATTCAGTCCTTACCTCTGTTCTGATCTTTGTCTCCTTTTTATTTCTCTGCTTGTTCTGTTAATTTTACTTGTTGCTGCACTTGAGAAAAAAACTACCACAGAGCTGAATCTAATACTGTTTGTGACCTTTGGAGCTTGTAGTGCAGTTAATCTTTTGTCTAGAGAGGCCTAGCTGTTGCTTCATGAAAGGGAGTTTCAGTTTGGTCTGATCTGGCTAGAGTTACTGCTACAGGGCTCTGTTTTTGATTGGATAATTTGGCTGGGTCCTGTTTTTCTGCCTTAAATAACCAGTGTTTAAACCAGTTTGTGCTTGTTTGCTCAAAGCTGCATTGAGTTAGGCCTTCTGCCCTTGCTCTGCTGTTTTACAAACACTGCTGTGACACTAAAAAAGTTAAGTGCTTATCTTCAACTGTTTTCTGTACTTCTGATAAACAATATTTGCTGCACATCTGTTTCAACTGTGCAACTGTTTTTTTAGGCTTAGTGAGTTCAATCCTTACCTATGTTCTGATCTTGTATACCTACCTACCCAACTATTGTTGTGGTCTTAAAACTTGGTGGCTTTTGAGATGTCCGCCTCTACTATAAATCTGATATTGGATACTCCTTCCAGTCCCATTGCATTAGCTCATTCTACTGACTACAGTGAGATCAGTTGTGAAGGCCCACCCATTGCATCAGCTCATTCCACTGAGTACAGTGAGATCAGTTGTGAAGGCCCACCCCTTTAGCTTCTTAACCTTGAATTACCTTCTGTTTCCTAACTTTCTACTTAACAAAAAAAAAAAAAAATATATATATATATATATATATATATATATATATATATATATATATAGTGCCCCTTCCTACTTCATTTGCTGCTTGTGCTTAGGTGTTCAACTGCATTTAGTTTGCTGCATTTATTACTGCTTCTAGCTACATTTAGTTTGTAGCATTTGTTACTGCTTGTAGCTAGCCTTATTAAATTGATGACAGTATTCCACTGAATTGCTGCTTTATTTGAGCTGTTTTTTACTGTTGTGATTGTGAGCTAATTTATCACATTTACACTCTTTTAAAGGAATTTACTGCTTAACTGCATTTCATTACTGTTTAAATGTATTTCATTGCTATTTACCAATTCATTACTGTTTAACTGCATTTCATTACTGTTTAACTGTATTTTTTTCATACTGTGAGTTCTGTTTTTGTCTGCAAGTGGTTAATTTGTGCTTTTTGTGAGTTTTACTATGTTCTTAACCCTTAAATTGAGTAGCATAGTCTGAATACAGGTTTTCTGCATCCTGAGCCTTTTTTTTTTTTTTTGCCTTCTGTGTTTCCGGGCAGCCATCTTGTGTTTGCCTTCTGTGTTTCTGGCAGCCATCTTGTGTTGGTAGAGGCCTATTTCCTCTGCTAGTGAGAGTAGCAGGGTTGCCAGGACCTTCTCTGGTATAGGCTGACTGGTAAAGAAAGCAGAGACTAGCAGGACTGGCTAGATTTCTGTATTACTAGAATCTTCTATGGTATTTAAACCCTAAGTTTGAGCTGGTTTGGGCTTGTTTGCACATCACACATCACAGCTGAACTGTTTTTAACCCTTTGTGAGGTATTCCAGCTACAAATTTTCCATTAGTAGCACTTCTGTCATCACCTAGTGGTACTACTCTTAGACCTTCCACCCTTTACTCTCTTAGCTCTCTCTGGCCTCTCTCCCTCAGATTCTGACAAATATGGATGGACAATTTCCTACGCTTTCTCCTGTCAGTCTGGTTGATATGGGCATCCTGACACAGTGTAACAACTGCCTCATGTACACGGACAACCCTCTACTAGTACCACCTAGGAACAAAACTTGTGAGAAATGCAATTACATTAAGAACCTAGAATCTATGCTATCTCCCTCACAAGCCAGTATATCTGGCACTGAGAAAGACATCAACACAAACACCACACCTCAAACACAAACCATACTTACACAACACACACTCACATATGCGGAGGTCCTGAACAAAAACATACCCAAACAAAAGAGACCTCTGAGGCAAAAAGACACGAGAACTCCACTGCCCACCACACTACACACTGTCTACACAACTGTGTCTCACAGCCACCTAGACCTAAACATAAAACCAACATATTAGTCATAGGAGACTCCATTCTGAAGCACACAGATGTGCCCCTCACCAGGCTGGATAAGGAGAAAGCCACGGTTAGTTGTTCATCAGGTATTAGAATCCACCATATCACCCATGCACTCAAGCCTCTCAACAACAGGTACTGTTATGACTCTGTCATAGCCCATGTTGGTGTGAATGACTTGAGACATACCTCTCTGGACTGTACCAGGTTACTCATTCTATCATACATTCAGACACAAAACCGTGGGCAGCAAAGCAAAAGGAGGTGTACTTGCAATATATATAAACAAGACATACACACCTCCAGGCTGGTCAAACAATACGATGCACAGGAGACACTCCAGGTGCAGTTAACCATTGACAAGACCCCAATTCAAATCATAGCTCGCTATAATCCCCCAACTTTGACACAAGATGCCCACTCCACCTATCTGGACCTCTTTGAATCTATCAAGATTCAACCCTTTACCCTGATCCTGGACGACTTTAACTATCCAACCATAGATTGGAAGACCTACTTATGCCAAAACACAAATGCCTAGAGATTCCTTGATTTTGAGAAAGAAAATGCCTTGGACCAGTTGGTCGACACCCCCACAAGAGGTGAAAATATCTTGGACTTGTATTAACCAACATGAGTAACCACTGCAGCATCCCTAGAGTGTCATCCTCCCTGGTAAGATCTGACCACAAAGCAGTCACTTTCGAAGTCACCATCTCCCCCGACCCCCCCCCCATCTAGGGTCAAACAAAAAACAAAAAGACTTCTCCAAAGCTGATTACAACCTCCTGAGGGAAGGTATAAACAGCTTCACAGCCTCCACCCCCTCCATAGGAACTCACATATGTCCAAACCTACATCAAAGTACTATACAAGTATTTATATAGCTGCATGGAATCAGGAATACCCGACAGGACAAAATCATCCTCCTCAAGGAAGAGTAAACCTGTCTTTTGGACATCCACAATAAACTAACTCTACAATAAAAGGAAAAAAATTGCTGCCCAGGGCCAAGAAGGAGCAGGTGCCTAATTGGAAGCAATCTCGCCTTAGCCTGAATAAGCAAATAAGAGCACTAGTGAAATCCTCCAAAGCAAACTTCAAGTCCAAACGGGTCACATCTACTAAAGACAATCATAAGGCCTTCTTCACATATGTCCACAATCTCAAGGGAAGCACTCAGATCTGCTCATAACTGCTGGTCAAGGGCACCACATACACAAATGCCGTAGATATAGCCAGTTCAGTAAAAACTTCACCCCTCTTTCCCCCCATCAGTAAATCAGGACATCCCCATCACCTGCCCCCTCCCCTTATCTTTAAGGAGCAGGTCATCACTGCCCTCTCAAAGGCTGAAAATACAGCCTCCATGGGATCCGCTAACATCCCAGACAGCACCCTACATGAACTCAAGCACCCTATGTAACCAAAGCCTGAGTACCAGCTGAGTGGAGGACAGCCACTGTCATCCCTTTGCACAAAGGTGGAGGGTGCACTGATCCAGTAAATTGTAGAGCCATCAGCCTAACTAGCCTGATCTGCAAGACCGTGTAGTGGAATATCATGGACCTCATTAATAAGGACATTGGCAATCTCCAAACACTCAATCCCACACAGGTTGGTTTCGTCAAGGGGAGGTCATGCCTGTTAAATTTTGTTGACTTCTTTGAGACAGTCACCAAAGCCATGGGCGAGGGGAAGATGGTGCACACTGCCTACTTTGACCTGGCCAAAGCCTTTGATAGTATGCCTGACTTGGGCATAATAGATAAACTCTCTTAACTAAGTATCAATCCATATGTTACCAGATGGGTAGCAAACTGGCTCACCAATAGAACCCACCTAGTCAAAACAGGGGAAGCCACCTCAAGCAGTAGACCTATAATGAGAGGTGAACTCCAGGGATTGGTCTTGGGGCATCTGTTGTTTGGGATATACTTTTCTGAGGTGCAGTCCAAAACCTGTGGGCTATGGCTGACCAAGTTTGCAGATGACTGCAAGCTGGGCACTGTCATCAATTCCCCTAGTAATGTGGACATCCTCCAAGAGGGTCTCACCCAAACAAATGACTGGTCCCAGAACCATGGCCTCAAACTGAATGCCAAAAAATGCATAGTCATCCCCTTTGGAAGGTGTGACATCCCCACAATTTATCACATTAATAACAAGGTCCTAAGCACGTAATCAGTCGCGAGGGACTTGTGCACCTAAGTTGATAGCAAACTGACATTTGACCACCATATTGCCTCCATTGTACTGAAAGCTTTCTACATGGCCCACCTCATTAGTAAGAGTATCTCATCCAGGGATAAGGAGGTCATAACATCCCTGTATAAGACCTGTTATTGAGTACAACACCCCTTTCAGCATATACCTCATAAATCACATGCAGCAGCAGGAGAGACCACAGAGGTTCCTCACCAGGAGAATCCAGGGCCTCAAAAATCTACCCTACACAGATAGGCTAAAGGCCCTGTCCCTCTACTCAGTGTCATACAGACTCCTCAGGGTTGACCTCTGTCTGGCATACAAAGCTATCTTAGACCCCGCCTTGATGGGACTGCTGCATATCCACAAGTCAAGCTCCACTCGAGTAACCCGCATTCATGACTTCAACCTGGTCTGTGACATCAACAGGACTTATGGGCAGGGCAGATTTGTGTCCCAGAGACTACCCCTTCTGTGGAATAGACTCTCCCTCCACTTCAAGCAGAGTACCTCATTAACCCTTTTTAAGTGCAACCTGAATAACTGAATGGGGAAAATACAGAAAATGCACCCCTGGGATTCCACTTGTGTCCCTGCTAGACAGGGACATTGGGTGCTGACTTGTCGGAACATGGGCTAAATTCCTGGCTAGGCTTCTAAGGGCCTCAGGGCCAATAGCCTAGTAACTTCCTATGATCCTATGAAACTATAGAAGGATTAGGTCTGAGGTCAGTAAAAAGTTGAATAGGGATGTCATAGGTTTTGCTATGAATGGAGCAGCCTTCCCAGCGAAGTCTCAGTGAATGCTGTTCTGGTTGGGGTTTGTTTTCCTGTTTTCTCAGTTGTTCCTTGCCATGAAGGATATTGCCAGAAGGAGAAAGAGGAGGAGTTCAACTAAGATGAAGGAGTGGTTTGGGAGAAACTGGGGGACTTGGGGATTGAAGAGTTAATGTGGCTATGGGAGAGAGGTTTGTCAAAGATATCAGATTTTTCAAAGGCCCCTTTCAAACAATATAAGTATATTTTACTAAGAAATGTGTGGTTATTCATGGGATAAACCTGTCAGGAGTGGACTACTGAGGATAAGGGTAGACTATTGAGGATGATGGTGGAATATTGAGGATAAGGAAGAAATTATGTATTGTTACTATTATGCAAGAAGTCCAGAATTTCCAGATAGAAGATATTCAAAAAGATTAAGACAGAAATTACAAAAAAGAAAAATACTTTGACAAGAAAACCTGTCAAAATCTTCAAATGCAAATTTGTGTTTGTTAATACAACAGATCCATGAATAACATGATACAGACCAAGGAACATTGGGCCATTTGGAAAAAGAAGTAACAGAAGAAATGTGAAAATCAAGACAACAAAACCTAGAGATCATTGAAAGGTATAAAAATAAAACATGCCCATGGGAAAGAAAGAGAGATCTGATATGGTGCAATATTTATGCAAAGAAGAAAGCCAAAATAATTACAAAAAAGTAGCTGCAAAGATATTTGAAGAGAAATACAGGCAAAGACAACCAGATATGGAAAATTCCACAATACAAAAAATAAGATCAGAAAGGAGGAATGTAGAACAGAAAATTAGTACAGTAGAAGATAAACAAATAGACGCTGATGCTATGGAATATATGTGAAGTGAAGGATTTAGCCTGGAAAGTCTAACACAGGTTATGTGATACAGCATGATGGAACAGTGACTCCCCAAAGTAAGGAGAACAGGTGGAGTGAGAGACATATGAAAAAGAAATATGGACATGGGAAAGAAAAAGAGATGCAATATGGTGCAATATTTATGTAAAGGAGAAAGCAAAAGTAATCAATATACAAAAAAGCAGCACCAAAGATATTTGAAGAGAAACAAAGGCAAACTCATACTGATATGGAAAATTTCACAATACAAAAAAACAGGAAAACAAAGGAGGGAAGAAGGAAAGAGGATTAGTAATGCAGATGTTAAAGACATAGAAACTGAAGTTATGAATTACCTGTGGAGTGAAGGATGTAGTGTAGGAAATCCAACTCTGTTAATGTCACAGTATGATGGAACAATGAGTCCCCAAATTAAGGAGAAGAAGGCAGAATGGGAAACATCTGATCACTTGCTACATGAAGATAATCTGGAGGCTTCCGTAGGAATCTAGTACAAAAGTTCAGATGGAGCTGCACAGCAAGGAAAGGAGAAGGAAAGTGTAGCAACTCTAATGCAGTCAATGTTGTGGAGTGATAGGCCAGTAAGTTCCCATATGAACAGCAATGAATGACGCAGGATGCAGCTGAAGAGAATATGTCACTGGAAGATGTTCTGGAATGTTCTGTAGAATGCCTGCAGGAAATGGAGAATAAAGAATGTGCCCACAGTTTAGAAGAAAAAGATCTAAGGGAAGAGATGCTTGATTTAGTAGAAATAGATAGGCATATTAATATAAATGAAAGAAATAGATTAAGAAAGTCAGTAAGGGCCAAAATGTTTGTAACTTGACAATAAAATAAACACAGTAATCAAAGCTATTAACAGAAATTCATGTGATTTAACAGAAGTAAATAGGATATATTAATGTGCAGCGAAATTAATAACAGATAAAGTCTTACCACAAAAACACATAATAATAAGGAGAAAGGAAGGGAAGAAATCAAATGTCATCATGGATGCATCTAATAGAAAAACCTATTAAGCAGTTGAGAGAAGAAATGTCACTAATGGAAGAGTATAGAAGCAGGAAAAGACCAACAAAAATACTTAGAAAGATAGCTGTGATAAAAGCAATCACACCAGGATCTATCATACAATTTTGCAAATAAACTAAAGATATCAGCACAGGCATAAAAAACTTAGGAAATATGCAAACAAATATAAAGGAAAAGTGCAAAATAAAAGAAGAAATAGACACATTTTGGACAAATATCTATGAAGACCCTGTGGAACATAAAGATGCTGAATGGACAGAAGAAGCAAAAAAAAAAAAGGTAAGAAGTTTAAATGTGCAGGGTATACAATGTGATGAAGTAATGACCAGAGAAACTGACAGAAAATTATAAAACGCTCCTACCTGGAAAACCTCAGGTCTAGATACAGTACCTAACTTCTGGCTAAAAGTATTAACATCTTTACATGAAGATTTAACCCTAGTGAGAAATACTTATATGTGCATCCCAAATAGACACTAACCTGGTTAACAACAGGAAAATGATACTCCTTTGTAAGTGTGAACCTGCAAACTATCCTAAAAACTATAGACCAAAAACTTGCCTTCCGATAATGCATAAACTATTTACTGGAACTGATACCAACAGAGTTTATAGCCATTTAGAAAAAAACTCAATCATGGCAATAGAACTAAAGGTTAACAAAAGAAAGAGATATGGAATAAAGGCTCATTTCTTGTTAAGTAAAGTCATAATGGAGAATTGTAAAAAAGGGAATATCTAAGTATACCATGGACAGACTACAAAAACAAGCATCTGACAGCATCCCACATTCATGGATAAAGGAGTGCTTACAGTTGCATAATATACACACTACAGTGCTCAGTTACATTACAGTGACCATCTAATAGTGGCAAACCACTTTGCAGCTAACCCATGATAAAGGACAAATTATCATCCCAGGGATAAAAATTCAGAGGAGGATATTCCAGGGTGGCTCTCTGTCACCACTGTTCTTTTGTCTTGCCCTTAACTCATTAAGCTGTCTACTTAATAGATCAGGTCATGGTTACAATTTGGCTCCCAAAAAACAACCAAGTCCAAAAACTTCTCATCTTCTTTTTGTGGATGATTTAAAATTGTATAGTTCATCAGCAGAGGAAATGAAAACACAACTGCAAGTGGCTAAAACATTTTCAAATGATATAAGATTGTCATTTGGTCCTGGTAAATGTGCAAATGCAACATTTAAAGCAGGAAAGCTGCAGAACCAAGAAAATATCAATCTGGGACAGGAATGTGAAATAAAGGAACTTGAGCAGGAGGAAATGTATAAATATTTGGGAAATGATGAAGGATGAACAATAAAACATGAACAAATGCGAACAAATCTCAGTAAGGAATATTTTAGATGACTAAAATTAATACTGAAAACGTCCCTGACATCAGTCCAATCTATAAACCAATTTGCTCTGCCTGTTCTGGCTTATAGTTTTGTGGCGATTAACTGGCCCCAAAAGGTATTGGATCAGTTGGACAGGAAAACCAAAAAAAAAGTTTCACATTTATCAGATGATATATAAAAATCAGTGTATAACAAGATTATGCATTTTTCATTCTGAAGGAGGTATCAGCCTCCTCAAAAATTATTATATGGATAGATCTGAAATCATACAACAGCATACATACCTGCAAACTTCACCAAATCCAAGGACAGTGAATGTTTTAAAACACGAGGAGAGCAAGTCTAAGATAACTTCCCTGTTTAGTTTAGCAGAAGAATATCAGTGTCAAGTGGGAATGGAAATCAAACCAGAACTAGACAAAAATTAGGCGACAAGTGAATGTGCCAAAAAGTAAAATAAACAAAACAATATAAGCAGAATATAAGGAGAAGGATCAGATGAGAAGGCAAGAAATGTGGAAAGGACATAAATATAGTTGCAAGTACAGAAAACTCCTGGAACACCCTCATGTTGATGTGACACAGGAATGGTTAAGCAGAGGTGAAGTTAAACCAAAGATAAAGCATTAATATTGGCAGCCCAGGTTAGTGGACTACATACACATTGGTTTACAAGTTCAATGGACATATAGGAGAAACAGACAAATGCAAGATTTGTAAAACAGAACTGAAATCAATAGCACATCTTGTTGCTGGGTGTGATACACTAATGGCAGAGGGCATGTATATTGAAAGGCATAATAATTTGGCAAGACTGTTGCAGTGGGAATTCTGCAAGCATTACAATATTGAAGTAGCTGAGAAGCATTGGAAACATCAGCCACAAAGCATTATAGAGAAAAAATGAACTTTATATTCCATGGGATCACCCATTCCCAACAGTTCAAAAAATAGATGCAAGGAAACCAGATATAGTAAAAAAAACAAAAGAAGACAAAAATAGCGTTGACCATTTAAATTGTTACATCCAGTGATTACGATGTCTTACATACAGATGGACACAAAGTCATAAAATACAAGGATTTGCAGGCATAAACAGGGGCAATGTGGAAGAATGGTACCCAGACAGTTCCAATAGTAGGAGCAACGGGTCTCATAAAAAAGAATTTACAGTCGTATTTAGATAGGTTACCGATCCATGTCACTCCATATGAATTGCAGGAGGAGTCAGTTCTGGGCACATTGTGCATGTGAAAAGCACTTTTGGCTAACATCAAAGATTGAAAGAATACTAATTTCGCTAACTTTAATCGTACTTTGACTTAGGAATGGGATCCATTCCCATCATGGTATTAGAAACCCAAACTACTTGGAGAAATTGAAGCAGGAAAGAGCAGTGACTGCAGGAGTAGTTTAAGAATGTCAAGACAAACACTAACAGCGGTGGCAGTATAGTCAGTATTCTGCCATGAACATTATGCATGGTGTTTGAAGCAAACCATATACATCAGCCCTAGGTACTGTCAGACTGTCTGAGATATCCAACATATGTGACTAAAACAATCATCCACTTTCATTATGGAGGTCACTGTGGGAAGGAACAAAGGGCTAGTATTTACTTTAGATGAATTAAATAGATACCTAAACAAATTATTATAAATATGGCTTATGACTGCCAGTTCAGTAGACTGTTCCTGATTTTTACAAGTGGGTACACAAAGATACAATAACTGATATCGGATTTGTTTTAAAACATTTTAACTCAGCCACTTCACCTTACTATTTTCACTGAACCCATCAATTTCCTGTTATATAGCTGTTGTTTTAATTATGGGGTAACTGGAGGGATAGCAGACCCTAACACCAGCATGTTGTAAGATAGTGTCTTATTATATTATGCTGTCCTACCTTCCTTCCTACTCCCCAATGGGTAAGTAAGTAATTAATATCTTTATTAGAAGGGCCAACCTTCACGTCTACATATGCTTTGTCCTCACCTTAAACTGCCTGCCCCACTAACATACCTGCACCATATTGCTGTCCTCTTGGTTTCCACTGGGATGGTGCTGTGGAACCTGGGATCTCTTCTCTGACCCTTGAGGAAAGTATGAGCATTTATTTACATTCGCTTCTACCCACTCCTTCCGGCCATCCTCTGAAACAAGCTTAGTTGTCAAGCACAGGTTCAAAGCATTGTAAACAGATACCTTGCCCCTGCAATACACATCTGTCTAAACATAATGCTTTTTTATTCATTTTTATTAACTTTTTTTGCCTAATCAACGTATATTTTTCAAACATCTGGTCAATATTAAACATTTCAGATATTGCAAAGGCATTTTTCATATATAAATATGAATTACAACTCACCAATTTGCTTTTATCTATTCATGAAGGATCTGTGACCACAAAGCAAGCAGTCTAGAGGATGGTGGAGAAATCCCTACTGCAACAGTGATACTGTTATTTGAACATCTACAGTTATAGTGAATATACTTAAAAAACTGTTTGATGTTTATCATAGGGATCATGGCAGCAGTATAATTCCTTACACATGGACACATGGGAAAAGGACTAAAGTAGTTCAATACCCAGGGGGTCAGCCTTACCTGGTCTAAGGATAATGTTGTAGCATTCCCTGGAGAAATGCAGCTGCAAAACCCATCCTGCTCCTGGATTTTATGTCATTTTCTGTTGTTTAGAGAAGTTGTGAATGGTGGTCTAGGGTGATGGCTTATACATACCCTGAGCTGACATATTTCTAAAGAAGTAATGGTAGACATCCATGTAGAATCTGCTGTTATGACACTCTAGCACTTTATCATGATGATTTATTTTATATAGATTTGCTTACAGAGCTACTGCACTGATCGATATTGACCAATTTCAGGCTCAGCCTGCATGAAATACAACACATTTCACTAACAAAAATGCAGAAATGTAAATGCAATAACAAAACAGTCCAGACTAATTACACACAAAAAATGTGTATATGCATTCAACAGACTCGGAAAGGAGACAGGTTAGGTGAAATGTCCTGTGTTGAAGCAGACGCATTTGGCTTAGATGAAGAAGTGCTATTTGAGTTGCCTTCTGCATTTGAAATAAGTGTTGATTTCCTTAATATCGATGGGAAGAGCTTGCCACAGAGCAGGTAGTTGAGAAGAGGAAGCATGTGCAGTGCTGTGCAGTTTGGATCTAGAGGTAATGAGAGTCGGGATGGCTTGTGAGTAGTGCCTCCAGTTATATAAGGAGGGTTTTTTTTCATGAAGTCTAGCTACAAGAGGAGTAAATGTATGGAGTTGGAGTAGTTTAAAAGAGTTGGATCCTAAAAGTAGGTTAGATCTTTGTTTTATGGGTAGCCATTTGGCTTTTTCTAGGGTAATACAGTGATGCTGACAGAGAGGTGTGTTTGTAGGTTGGGAGGGTGGCCTAATGGTTAAGGTGTTTGTCTTACAAACACAAGGTACAGGGTTTGAATCTCACAGGGGATAACTGGCTAGGCTTAAAATGGCTCACAAGGGCAGTTAGCCTAGTACTAACCTATGAACCTATAATGAATCAACAGATGCTGTTAGAAATAGTCTAGAGTTTATTATACCAAACAGGGCACACTTGGCCAGCCACATATGTTGTTTTGAAAACAGGTCTGTCTAGCCTTTTCATATAGGGAGAAAAAAATGTTCGTCAGACTGCCTAAAATCATTGGCTACAACTTTGTAATATCTAAGCTGACAATCCACATCCATCATGCAAAGATTTTTTTCACCCAGGTTCTATGGTTTTGAAAAAAATTGGATGTTTTGGTTCAAGATCATGAAATGCATATTGTTTCAGAGGGCCACCATGTGCTTGTGGCACTTTGCATAATAAGGTTTACAGATCAGAGATTCTCCTGAAACTACAGAGTGTTCCTGGGAGGGAATTTCAAGGCAGCTAAGCTCACTGGCTCAAAAAATGGAAGAGTAAGCTTTTCAGTTAAGAAAGTTCAAGTTAAACATTTGAACTGATCTATCCACCACAGACATTTCTTTTTAACTATATGAATAATGGGAAATTGCTGCTGGAGAAGCGTGCATATTTATCACAAAGATTCGGGGGGTTTTCATGTGAAACTGCACCAGAAGGACCTGAAATACTGAGGTTGGCATGTAGCCATCAGCTTCCAGAATGACCCTGTAGCTCAGGTGACATTTCTGGACAAAAAATAATTGCTATATAAGAAGGGCTTTCTCCTGTGAAAATGATAACTTGCCTACGCTAGTTCCTAATATTGCAATTAGGAGGGTCTTAGTAGAGACTGGAGTTAGTTTCAGTTTTTTTTTTTTTTTTTAGCAGACTGAATGAAATTTCTAAGTTAGTCAAGCAGAAAGCTGTGTACACCAGAACCTCTAGGTAGAATCCCATTTATCCTGAGGTAGGCAAACACTGGTGCTAAGCATTTATTGAATATCCAAACACAGCAGAGAGAGTACAAATAGAAAGGTCCACTAGTGGTGCTGGTTCCTTCCTATAAACTTGAAAACCTGCCCCTAGATCTTACGAATGGGAATATATATGTGGTAATTCTTCATATCCACGGTCACCAGGTGTGAACTTTTTAGTAGATAGGAAAGAAGAGGCTGCAGTGTAAGTATTTTGAAGTTCTTTTCACTCAGGAACTTGTTTAGCCTGGAGAGGTCTAGGTTTTGTTCTCCATGGTCCATCATTTTAGTACCAAAAACTATCTTTAATAGAAACCATTTTCCTTCCCCCTTTGCAGATACTTTCTATGACCTCACTGCTCAGTAGCTGTACAAAAATAGAAATGAGTAAACTGATCTGGTTGTGAGGAAGAAGAGATGCATTCTTGGAATGTGAGGAAACTTCCTGAACTCCATTTTGTAACCTTAAAAATAATCTCACTTAAGCAATGATCTGAGGTAAGAGCAAAATAGTTATGCTGAAGGTAGGAAAATTATCAGCCAGAACATGAAAGGAAAGAGAGGGAGTAGGGGTTTGGTAGTCATTACTGCTTATTATCAAAGTTTTCAAACCAGAATGTGAGAAGCAGGGTGAGGGGTTTGACAACCAGTACTGCCTGTTGCTTTCTTTGCTAGGCAGAGCTTCCTATTTTTTTCAGATGATTTCTTTTCTGTGTGTGTTTGTGTGTGTATTGCCCATCTATCCATATTAGTCTAATATGAAATATCTACTACACCCCAAACATGACTGTGGGGAGGGGAAAAGCTATTTCATTAACTTCTGTGTTTGCACTTTCCTTCCATGTGCTTAAACATAATCCTGTACGGCACTGAGTAATGAAACCGTCACATCCTCAGGTAGAGCTTGCCAAAGAATGCCTAATTATAATGGTGCCTTTGGTGGTCCCACTGGTATAAGCATCTATACTTTTATATTAATATCTGATCACGTACTTTCCCACTTGGCAGTCTGGGACTCAGAATTTTTCTCTAAGGGTTTCATTATCAGTATTTTTGCATTTGCCTTTAGTTTACCTAAAAACATTCCCTTGACACTGAATCATAAGGGTCAGGTAGTTGACACCTCTGACTCCAAGGGTGGAAAAAGTATACACTTTTTTACCAAACCGATCAAGGGTCCTGCTTTCTCTGTCACCTGGGAGGGTGTTAAGCCTCACTTTTAAATCATCTCCTGGCTGCATTCTTTAATATCACCACATGATATACTATCATTTTTATACAGGTGCTTTGACTTGTGTCAGACGCTGTAAAAACACTAACATTTCTTTGGGTAGGATGTTAGACACATGGCTCTGTCACAGCATTTATAAATCCATCTCTGAAAGCCTAAATGACTGGCAAGATGACTCTGGGGCCTGGCATCTCCATGTCCAGATTATCTACACATGCCTACTGAAAAACTAGCAATTCCATGAACCCCCACTAAAATGTTCTCTCATAATCTCCATAATCCTCCTAAAGGAGATATCATCCTCAAATGGAATACTCAAAGCAATGGGGTCTTCACCCTCCATGTCAAATTCCATCACAGAATGCATTTGGTCTGAATATACCAGATCATCTTTGACCTCTAGGTCAGAGTCGGTGTCCCTCCAGGGCACAGTTCTTTTTTTTTTTTCTCTTTGCATTGTGGAGGTGACACCTGAGGTGGATGACTCACTATTTAATGAGGGAGGCGGTAGCTTGTCATCAGGCCTTCATGTAGTCTTCAGTGAATATTCTGTAATCAAAGTATCCCAGATCTGAAACGGGTATTAATTGTGCAGAGGTCTGAGAGTTGGATGCAGACACTGGACAGAAGAATGCAGGTGGTGTAGAAATGGAGGAAATGGCAGCAGTCAACAGCTTTTCAGAAATCCATATTCTAGATAGTCACATCTTCTGGAGGGATGAGGGTATATTAATTCCTAGGAGGAAATGTTCACTTGTGCAACACTGTCACCCCTTGGATTTGCCTGTCAAATTATACAAACAACTTGGGGCCTGACTTTTTTTTGAATGGCAAAAGCAGTAGTAGGGATTCAAAGCATAGACTGACATTACTGCACTTCACTAAGACTGGTGCTCTCAGGTCTGTGCAAGTCCGATAGGGTCTCTAAGGCCATGTGCTATCTGCTGGTGCATTCTTTTACTCACAGCTTTCTATGGTCATCCATATAGCAGTACCTGTATTTCTTTCTGTGGGACTTTTCTTAGTATCTTCAGTCAGGGAAATCCCTCCAGCTGCAGATGGGCATATTTTTTGTTAATGAAAAAGAAGTTCCTGTTTTCCTGGAATACTGTGTTATGATTCCAGCCATAATGGGGCAAGAGGCATCTATTAAGTGTTGTGGGGCTCACAAGTGCCAACTTGATGATCCTCTTCCAATCGAAAGAGGTGCAGCATGTGGAAGTCATGTGAGGGAGTCTGACTTCTACGGGCAAAATTATCAGTGATTTTTTTCAGGAACATCATGGCATTTGGCCTCAAAACAAAGAAAAAATCTCCAGAAAACAAATACCAAACAGAAAAAGTACACTAACTATACTCATTCTTAACAGTAAAAGACAAAAAGCCCAAGTAAGGGCACTTGTCACTCTTTGAATTAACCTGAAAGGAGTCAACAGACTTGGGTAAAGAAATGACAAGGCACTTTCTGTAGCAAAAAAAAAATGAATATGGGGCAGCCCACTGTCCCATTTACTGCTAAACACCATGCTTAAGTCAGAGACCAGCTCCACCATGCAGATGTCCTCCTGATACAGAAGACTGTCCAGAAGAAAGGATTGCTGCCTGTGATGAGATGAAAGTCTTGACACCTCTTGTACTGTTTCTCACTTTCCTCATAAGTGAAATATACCTCATTAAATTGTTGTCTGACTCACTACTAAACATTCTTATCTATTAGATTATACTGCCCCCAACTATTAATTTTTGTTTCAGACTTGCACATGTAAATAGTATTTAATGGTTCTGATTTATATTCTTTGGCACAGTAAATGTAGCAAGGATCCTATGTAGGCTTACAATGAAAAGGATAGTCATCCCCCATGGGAATATTTGGAACTTAAGCTCAGCTATCATCCTTGCATGTTATAAATGTGCTTTTGAACAATACAAAGAATCTGAGCTAACAGTGACAGAAGACTTAACTGACTCATTCAAAGGATAACAGTACTCTATAGCACACTTAACAGACACATTAAAAACAAGGTTTTAGATGAATACAACAAGCTTACAGATAACCTCATGAGAAATTAATAATGTAACCTCTGAAATCAGTATACACTAAATGTAACCACCCTTTGATAACAGTTAACCACCCTAGTCATAAGAAGAGCAGAGCAGATGAGGCACCAGCCGTTGGTTCCAGCTTACAGGAACACTAGCCAACAGGGCTGTATTTTTATTTTCTTAAAATAAAATTAAAATTTAGCAGCAAATCAGTCAGTATATCTGCAACTGGCATCTCTAAATGTTGTTTGCCACATTATCACCCCCCACACCACCATCGTTTGGCCATTATTTATGATCCTGCCCAAGTCGACTTAATAACATAAAAAAGGGAGTCGTGACTGGTGGAGCAGATAGCTGGAAGGAAGCCTGGGTTTTGATTGCAAGCATCATTGTTGAACCTGTGAGAGTTGAGACTGAAGAGGCATCAGTTACAGGAAAAAAAAAAAGAAAAGAAAAATTAAGGAGACATTTTCTAACTAAAAGTTTGCAAAGCAGCAGTTTTGGATGGTACCTATATACCATCTTAAGCCCAAGAATGGTTACCAAAGTCATCAGGAGCCATGTACCTTGGAGCTTGTGGCAATTAGCTTACAAACCCCACTTAAACTTTGTGAAAGTAATTTAATTACTTATGTCCCTTGCAAACTTCCCTTCTAAAATTAACGGATTTAAACATTTTAAATAAAGTTCATTCATTTCTGGTACAAGCATTAATAACTATTGCTTGACCTTGTATGATCTTAATCGGCATTTCTTCCAGTACTAGGTTCTCCACTCAGATTCTGTTCTCCTGAAGATGTCTCATAGTGCTGTTTATCTCATATTTGTGTGCTTCTCGCCAAATAAAGTGACCTGCCATCATGCACATTATTTACAAGTCCCACCTTCGTCCAGCATAATCTCTTACTGCAGAAAGTTTGATATAGTACAAGTGTATTAGTGTTAGTTGACATTTTACTAATGTGCTGGTTTAACTCTGCTCAGGTACTAATAGGAAATTACAAACCCTGTCTCATAAAGCATGTTCCACTTCTGAAAAATGCCTGTTTCTGTAATTCATTTATTTATTTATTGATTGATTTATACTGATTACTGGGAAAGTCTGACTGGGTAGGAGCCCATTTTCAGCGGATGCCCAGGGAGAAATTCTCCAAAGTATTACAAAACATTTTAAGAACAATAATTGTACAAGCTTCAGAAATAATACAAAATACATCTACGGGTTAAATAATTATACCAAATTAGACATGATATGACAACTTTGGCTAAGAATAGATACACATTATATGACGATGATGATTTAATAAACAGAGACATTTTAGCCAGCTTATAGAGAAATTAAAGGTAAGTTAGTATAATACAAACTGGAATTACAATATGAAGTGAGATATTTTGCAGGCTTATGGTATACTTAGAGAGAAAGCTAGAGGAGAGAAATTGATAGAAAAAATGAAGTGAGTGAAGAAGGGAGAGTAAGGAGGTGTAAGGTATGAACAGGTATTTGTTCATATTTATGGATATAGTTTATCCTGGTGCTGAGCAAGAACAGAGCCAGGTTTTGGCTAAGAAGTCTTTCAGAATAGTTTTGAAGGATGGGAAGGAGAGTACTGACCAGATGGATACAGGTAAGGAGTGCCAGGCCTTAGCAACATGGGGCGAGCACAGACAATACCCAGCATATCTGACAGGTTTGTGGACAGACAGGAGTTTTCAGTCACTGGATCGTAATGACTGACGGGGAACATAGCTGTGTAGAATGTTATAGGTTCATAGGTTGGTACTAGGCTATCGGCCCTAGGGCCTATGGAAGCCTAGCCATAACAATTCCCTGGATATTTCTTCCCACAATATTTACTTCTTTGGACCCCTGTCTGGCAGGGCGACTGACATGAACCCTGGGGTGAATTTCCTATCTCCCATCCAATCATCAAGGTTCCTTTTGAAGAGGGCCAATGAGGCGCTCTGCTTGACATGTATGGGCAGTCTATTCCAGAGTATGGGGAGTCTCTGGGTCAGGAACCTATCCCTCCAGCATGCTTTGTTCATTGTGATGACAAGGTTTAGATCCCTGGAGCATTTGGCTCTGACGGATAGGGATTTCTTTAAGTGGAGCATGTCCAGCAGCTCAGGGTTTGACATGGCCTTGTATGTTAAGCAGAGATTGCCTCTGAGTAGACGATATGCCACAGAGTATAGCTGGAGTTTTCTTAGACGGTCAGCAAATGGCATCTGCTTTAGGCCTGTGATTCTTTTAGTGAGGTATTTCTGTGGCCTTTCCAGCTGTTGCAGATGTCTTGTGAGGTACATACCAAACGGGGCATTATACTCTATAATGGGTCTAATGAGAGATGAGTACAGTGGGAAAATGACCTCCTTTTTTCTGGATGAAAAGCCCTTAGTGATGAAGTGTGCCACATAGAAGGATTTCCTGACTGTTGTGGTGATGTGGTTATCGAAAGTGAGACCACTGTCCACCTGTGTCCCTAAGTCTCTCATCACATTTAGTGCTGGACAAGCATATGGATGTTGCATAATTTTATAAGTGGTAAAAAGCTACGTATATATTAGTTGATGGGGTAGTTCTAACCAGTTTAGGCTTTTTAGTGCTATAAAGTGCAAATTTAGCAACTTTTTATAACATTGTTGAGGTTTTGATTTTTGTGATGCTTAAAGGTTAGTAAGGATGGGAGCACCATAAAGAAGTCTGGGGAAGAGATTAGTAGTGACAAGTTTAGCTTTAGTTGCATTGGTGGGAAAGTTTTTGCTCTGTAAAGCATCCATAGTTTTTGATGCGTTTTTTATTATGCAATTTTGTATATGCAAGTCACATTTAAGATCATCATCCACTATCATCCTAAAAATGTATTTATTTATTTATTTGCAGTTGGTTAACCAGGATAGTCCATTGGGCCTAATGAACCCGTTTTCAATGGAGTCCTGGGGAGAAAAGCTCCTAAATACATATTACACAAAGATTAATATACACACATAGATTGCATGTAGATTACAGAGGTAAACAAACTATGCATAATATACTCCTAAAAGCTCCTAAATACATATTACACAAAGATTAATATACACACATAGATTGCATGAAGATTACAGAGGTAAACAAACTAAGCTTAATATACACACATATATTGCAGGTTCATTACAGAGGTAAACAGATTGATCAAAAATATTTCAATCAAATGAAATGATATCAAAATTTTTTTTTTCCAGTTGGAATGAGGATTGGTAGTTAGATGGAGTAGGGTCAGGAGTTACTAGGTACTAGAGGCAGGCAAGAATTTGTTATCTGGAATTTGAGAGAAGGAAAGGAAAGGGTGAATGAAGTAGAGTGCTGGTTATGAGGGATGGGAGCATGAGCATTCCCATGTGGAAGTTAGATGAGAGTGGAGTGATTTTTTAAAGGATTGGAGGCTAGTAGTGGTACGAATGGAGGGGGGAAGGGAGTTCCATAAGCGAGCTAAAGAGTGTGACAGGAGGTATTGTCCTGGGGGGTGGAGGGGTCGGTAAACTTCTATAAGGTTTTGATTATTAGATCTGAGAAGTCTTTGTGTGTGGTGCATTTTAAAGGTAGTGGAGAGGGAGGGACAGAGGGAAGGCTGGAAGATGAGTTTATGGGCATAGGTGAGCTGAATGTAGGATAGGTAGTTTGGTAGTTCTAGCCAGTTTAGTTTGTGGAGAGATTCACAGTGATGTGTTGATGATTTGTTGCTAGTCGCGAATCTGACAATTTTATTGTAGCAAGAAGACAGTTTTTTGCAAAGACAAATTTGCTACGAGATGCAACTTTAATGGTTGTATTATCAACAGAGAGGACTTTACATTTTGTTTTGTCAAGGGAGAGGGATTTGGGGAAATAAAGTAGTAGTTCATTTTTTTCAGGGTTGAACATGAGTTGTGAATTACAAAGCCATGATTCAGTGGCTGTTAAACCTTCCTGAGTAATTTTTGGGAGGTGTGCCCTGTTGTCAGATGTGCAAATGAATGTGGTCATCTGCATACTGTACTAGGGAGGCCTGTTGTGTGGATACGTGAAGGATGTTGATGAGAATGTTAAAGAGGACGGGACCAAGGATTGAGCCTTGTGGTACACTGGTGGTGACTGGGAGGTGTGGAGAGAGCATGGAGTGTCCTTTTACTGACTGATACCTATTGGACAGGTATATTTTGAACCATAGAAGGGTGGGCTGAGAGAGAGCTAATGAGGGCATTTAAAATAGAGGTTTGCAGTGACAAACTGTGCTGAAGGCTGTAGATAAATCTAGAATTAAGAACTAGGCTAGTTTGCCATTATCTCTATCTTTGTCAACAGTATCTATATGGGTTAGAAGTGCAGTGTCAGTACTATGGGAAGGACTTAAGCCATGTTGTGTGGGGGACAGAAGTTCTTCCTGCAGGAGATAGTTTCGCAATTGTTTTTTCAAGTATTTTGGAGAGGGGGGAATAAGACTGCTATAGATGTAAAGTTAGTAATGTTCCTCCTTTGTGCAGAGGGATAATTGGTGACCTTTTCCAGAGAGAGGGAATGTGCAATTCCTGGACTGACCTATTTATAAGGGTTGAGACAGGATGAGCAATGCTACAGGCTGCTATTTTGAGGTACTCACTTGGAAGGTCATTAGCCGAATTAGACCATGGTTTGAGCAGTTTTATACAGAATGTAGGCTCAAGTTTGATTTTTTTCTCTCCAGGTCTCTGCTTGTAAGATCCTACAGCTGATTGTTACTACTATGTTACTAAAATTTAATAAATTGTTTTCTAGTCCTGAGGAGCTTTTCTCCCCGGGTCTCTGCTGAAAATGAGCCAAAAGCTCAGCTGGACTAACCCGGTTAACAAATGTAAAATAAATAAATAAGTTTGAAGGTGAAAGTGTATGTGGTTATATGTAGCTGTTGGACAGGGTTAGGACTGGATGTTGGAGAATTCTAAGTTAGAGATGCTAAACTATCTATGAAATAAAAGTTGAATTGTATTGCAGTTTCTAGTGGTGAGTTATTTGGAGAGGGTAAATGGCTGAATTTTTGGCAGGGATGCAAGATTTCTTTAATGGCTGTCCAGAATTTTTTAGGGTTTGTTTACCATTATTCTGAAAGTTACCATACTATATATATTTTGTCTTCAGTTGTTTGTTTTTAGTACAATTGTAAAGCATTCTGAAGTTTGCAAGATCTTGAGTTGTTTTATATTTTTCCCATTCTTTCCATGCCTTTTCTCTATCCTGCATTAACATTCTACTGTTTTTGGATAGCCAAATTACATTATTTGTTTTTAGTCTCCTCCTTCTAGGAGGTGCAGGATTATTTAAGATATTCAGGAAAGTTGTACTGAATTCATTTACAGCATCATCTAAGGGGAGGATTTTTAGGACATACCAGTTAATAGATGATAAGGCAGTAATGAACATTTATGGATTAAACTTGGAAGGGTTGCATCTTGTTTTATAAATATGCTTTTACAGTGGTGTGAGATGTCTGGTTGTATAGATTGGGAGATGATCACTGAGAGATTGTGACATTGTACCTGTGGTGCTGTATTTGCTAGGATACTAGGATCCAGTCTAACAGGGAATCTAATATTGTGCTATAATGTGTGGGGCTATTAATTAGTTCTGTAAAACCATGTAAGCTGATGCTAGATGTAGGGTAGTTAGACTTTATGTCCAACCAACTGACATTCACACATAACCTAGTAGTATTTTTTTTCTTGTGGAATTGTTATGGATATCCATATCTTCCAGTATAGCTATATTGTCCCACCCAAAGTCAATTTACAAAGAGGCACAAAACAGAAAAGACTTTCTCTAATTTCCTGAATGCAGAGACCTGACAGGTGGGGAGACTAAGTAGCTGGCATACACAGTGCAATCTATTGGTCAAGAGATCAGTAGGAAGGGGGATGTTACAGCAACTTTCCAGCACAGGGCAGGCACTGGACTAGATGAAGTTCATACACAGCAAGGTCCTTCATTTTAAATTTTCTTACATTGTACAATGACAAAATTCACAGTGAAAATGTTTGGGAGTTGGGCCTTGTGGCAGAACTACTGCAGTACTCGGGTCTGATGTAGTGACCACAGGCAAGTGTACAATGACAAAATTCTCAGTGAAAACATTTTACCCTAGTTTTATAGTATCCCCTGCCCCACCCCATTCAGTAGCTGTGGCATTCCCCTTAACTAGAGCAAGATCCAGCGATGGACAACCTAGGCAACTGCTTAGGACCCACTGGATGGGATATTGGTAGGTACTCTGAAATCTTTTACATCAACCTGAGCTATCAAAAAGAGTACGGGAAAGTTTCCTGGTGTCCTGGCCAAATTTCCCCAGGTACTATAAATATCACCAAGGGCCCACTGAAAGGAAGCTAATAGCCTAATGGGACTAACCTAGTCAACAAATGATAAATAAATTAAAAGTTTTAAATTAAACTCTCATCTCTGTCTTCATTTCAAAAGTAAAGAAGAAAGTAGGCACACTGACAGTTTTGAACAGTGTTTACTTGTCTTTCTCCCTTAGCTGGCATACTGGGACATTGAAACAGCTGCAGGCAGTGGGGGTTCTGGTCCATTACCCTGTCTAGGGCCCCATTTGACCATGATCTGGCTCTGCTCTTAAGAGCTCTTACAGAGGTGCCATACTAAACTGCTTCTGGCAACAGTGCATGTAGCCAGTACTGCATTTGCAAACTATTTTCAATTGATTTTTTTTCTCGGTTTTCATTTTATGTCATGAAGTGGAATGTATAATTCATCAGTGATGTTGTTTATAAATGAAAATTACAGTGGTTGCATGCACACACGCCTTAATGGTTGCCAAAAAATGCTTCATAGCATAAGCAGACAAACAATGCAAAAATGTTGTGATTGTGCCTTCCCAGAACCAGTTCAGATTTGTATCCAGTGGAAAATTATTGCACATAAATTGTTTTTGTTCTACTCTGTTAAGAAGTTCATCAGAACTACATACACTGACTCCATTTTGGATTAAATAACCAGTGTAATCACATAACAAATGAAATCACATGACAAATGAAAACCTCCCCACGCCATTCTTAAAGAGACAGTCACCTCAAAAAATGCTAAAATACCACAATTTACTGGTTAAAATTCAAACATATAAAAAATATATATAAAAATACTTTTTGTGACATTAAAATGCAATCCTAGTAAAAACATTCATAAATAGACAATTGTGGATGATAAGTTACAAGGTTAGTGCCTTTAATTGTAAAACACTATTACCAGAAATGTATTAATTTAAACCTGAGGTCTGAGAGGCATTTAATAACAACTGCCAATGCAATTCATGGTATCCCAACCTTTTCTCCCAACTTACACCTCTCTCAGAAATCTGCACCTTTTTCAAAATTAAAAAAACACTTTAAGAGTTGCCAATTAGAATAAAAATGCCTTGGCTGCTTTTGTGTTTCTGTCAGTTATTGTTTTTCATACACCACTCACAAACCGTTGCAGAACTTTCATTTTGTATTTCTCTTCACCACTTGCATTCATATGCTTGCTCAAAATATGCTTTCATATTTATATTTGGCTTTGTTCCTGTTGCCAACAGTACTCACAGAGGAAAAGTAACAATGTAACAATTTTATATAAACGTTCCATCCCATAGACGAATATTCTTTTCTTCACCTTGCAGAGTGATGGAAAATAATTAGGTTTTATGTTTTTCAGATCAAAATACATGTTCCATCAGAACTGAAGTATACTAGGTGGGAAAAAGTGCTGCAAGAAAAGCACAGAAGATAACCTTACCTCTGAAGTGCTAGGATTTTTTTTTTTTTTTTTTGGCTTATTCTTCTTATAAGTTCATAGGTTCATAGTTTTTAACTAGACTTATGAGCAAAAAAGACCATAAAAATCTCAGCCACATCATGCAATAGTGTGGGAGATTAAGAACACCCCCAATTAAACAGACTTTCTCCACAGATCACTTGTGAAAATTTGTGATCATCCATCCAGCCATCTAGACTGGCTTTAAAGGTTGCTAGGGAAGTATTCTGTTTGATAGTTAAGGACAGCCTATTCCAGAAACAGGATATATGGTGGGTTGGAGATCTGGTGTGCCATTTGACATTGCTGACGTGGTAGACCATACGTTTACGGATGAAGAATGGGTATTTGCTTTACCAATGGTTATGGTTAGGTGTAATAGTTCAAAGGAGTGCTGGCTCATTTACAACATAGAAGGCTAAGCAGCTATCACCCATCAGGAGTTTATATGACTCAAAGTAGCTAAGGGTACCGGGTCCTGAGATATTTTTGTTGAGGAAATATTGAGGAACCTCATGCTCATTTGGCACATATCTCATTAAGCACCTAAATGGGGTATTATATTACATGATGAGCCTAATAAGAAATGAATAAAGTGGGACTATACGTCTTTTGGAGCTTGAAGAGACACCACAAAGGATAAACAGTGCAAAAGAGAAAAATTCTCTAACCACCACAGAGATATGGTGTTCAAAGGAAATCTGCTATCGACATACATACATACTTTTGCAATTCCATGATGACCTTGCATCAAATTTATGTGAAATGTTATCTGTATGGTAATCTGAAGTGATGATGGATTTATCAAAGGAAACAACATTGAATTGCTTGACACTGAGGGTAGGCGCATGATTAATACAACAGGAGTCTGTTTGGTCTAGGCATTGCTGAAGAATATGAATATCAGAATGAGATTTGATAATCACCCAAAGTTTGTAATCATTAGCAAACCTGGTTAGCAATAGTGGCTTATTATCAGCTTATATGAGCTTTTATGTTAGAGAGATATACATCAAAGGGCATGGGAAACAGAACACAGTCCTGCAGGTCACCACTAGCAACTTTATTCTGTCTATAGAAAATACCCCACCCTTAATGGCATGGGTTTTCTCAGACAGCCAATTACCAATCCCCAGATCTATGTACAGGTTATTGTTAAGTTAGGAAAGTTTGTCAATAATCCTAGCATGGGAGGTAGTGTCAAAGAGCTTGGCGAGGTCCAGATAAGCAGTGTGAGTTCTATTTCCCTTATCCGTGGCTTTAGTAACGTTTTCACAAAAATCAACTAAGTTAAACAGATATGGTCTGTCTTTTACAAAGGTGAAGTGGTGTATATATAAGTCACTTACATACAGGACCGGTGCTAGTATTTTGGGGGCCCCCAGCAAGTTTCAAGTTGGGGGCCCTACCCAGGAGAATATAAAAAGTGTGACCACATTGCCATCACGCCTCCTTCCCTATCAAGCTCATGCAGCACCATTTAACAATCACTGTGTAGTGTTATTACATTCAGACCATTAAAAAGACTTGAAATGTCAAGGCTGGCATTTAGTATCAATGTTACATTATGACAAGCCCCTGTACCATAGTAAGGTAGCTACTCACAATGGTACACACACACACACACACACACACACACACACACACACACACACACACACACACACACACTCTGACTGGGACTGTGCAGTGGTGCAGCAGTTAACTTTGTCACACACCCCCCCCCCCAGCAAGAGGTTCTCTGGTTCGATTCTCAGCTGGGTGCCTTCTGTGTGGCGTCTGCATGTCCTCCCTGCATTCGTGTGGTTTCCCCTCACATTCCAAAGACATGCTTCTGCAGCATTTCTCCCTGGGCCTCTGCTAAAAATAGGCTCTGTCCTAGTCAGACTTTCCCGGTCAACAAATGTTAAATAAATAAAATTTAGTACCAATAAATTATGACAAGTTGCAGTACCACAGCAAGGTAGCCACACACAGAGGTTCACATACTGACTGGCATTTAATACTAATGTTGCATTATGACAAGCCCCTGTACCACAGCAAGGTAGCCACTCACAAATACACAAATACACACACACACACACACACACACACACACACACACACACACACACACACACACACACACACACACGCACACTGACTGGCATTTAGTAGTAATATTGTTACATTATGGCAAGCCTCTGTACAGCATCAAGGTAGCCAGTCCCACAGAGGTACACAAAGACACCCACACATACTCCCTCACATAGGACAGAGACAAGAGGCAGACAGTTACACAGACTCGCAGACAGGACATAAGACACCCACACAATATGGACAGCACTACAGTAAGTAATACTGGGCTTATGAATTAATAATGATGCTAGAATAAGATTTTGCAGTAGCATGCATTGTGTGACCCCACATTTTTGAAGAACAGACTAAAACTAACAAACATCTGGACATTATGCAACATTCTCACAGCGCCTAACAACCTCCTAACCTCTCATCATAATTCCAAAACTGAAAATAACTGCAGAACAAAGGTGTAACTTTAAGGATAGTTACAAACATTGCTATGATAAACTTAGAAAGATATTAGAATAACAGGGATTGCATTAGCATTCATTACAATAATCAGTACATTCTGCAGAACTCTCATAGTCCCCCAAACGTCTCAGCACAATTCTAGAGGAGGTACAAAAAAAAAGAAAAAAAAAAACAAGACAAGGATGTAACATTAGGGGGTTTAAAACGTTGTGGTTATGAACTAATAAAGATGGTAGGACAAACATTGCTATGATAAATTCAGCACAATTCTAGAGGAGGTACAAAAAAAAAAAAAAAACAAGACAAGGACGTAACATTAGGGGGATTAAAACATTGTGGTTATGAACTAATAAAGATGGTAGGATGGTAGAATGATTTTTCCAGTAGCATGCATTGTGTGAATTCACATTTATGATGACTAACAGACCAAAAATAGAGGTCAAACATCTAAACATTGTGCAACATTCTCACAGCCCCTACCCCTCTCTTCTAACCTCACAGCTTAACAATTCCAGACAAAGCCCCCCAAAAAAAAGAAAATGCAGAACAAAGGCATAACATCAGGGTTAGTTTGAAACTTTGCTTTGATCAACTTCAATAGTAGAACATGGGTTGCACTGGCACACATTAAGACATCAGTACAGTGAATTCTGCAGAATTGTCACAGCCCTTACCCCCCCAGTATCTCAGCACAATAAATCTGGATGAAGTGAAAGTAAAATAAAAACACAAAGGCATAACATAAAAAACATTGTGCTTATCAGCAAATATAGTTGCTGGAATAACAGATTATGAAATAAAATGCATTGCATAACCCCATATGTTTTAATGAAAATAGATAAATACCAGGCAAACATCTGAATATTGCACAACATTCTCACAGACTGTAACCCCCCTACCAACCTGTCAGCGCAATAACTCTAGACAAAGCAAATAATTATCATAGAACAAAGGCGTACCATCAGGGATAGTTGTAAACGCTGCCGGTGTACACAATACTAGTATAACAAAGGTCGCATTAGTATACATTAAAACAGCAGCTGTACATTCTGCAAAATTCTCACAGCCACTAACTCCCCTCCCAACCTCTCAGCAAAATAATTCTGGACAGAGCAACAAATTATCATAGAACACAGATGTAGCATCAGGCATAGTTGTAAACATTGCCAGTATGCACAAAACATACTAGCAGAACAGGGTTTGCATTGGTATATATTAAAACATCTGTATATTCTGCAGCATTCTCACAGCCTCTGTCCCTCCACTACCAATATTTCAGCACAACTGTACACAAAACAAAATGCAATATTGAATATTCTTATGCAAAACTAAATAAAAGAACTACATCAAATCTGGACATTAATTACAAATGAGCCTTCCTTCCTCAGTCTCTTAGCAGAAGAATTCTGGACAAAGATAAACTAAAACTGTTACAACCACAGCCCCTCACTCCCCCCCCCCCCCACACAAATCATCTTAGTGTAACAACTCAGCAGAAAAAAGTTATATAATCATGTCCCTAGGTTTCCTCGCCCCCCCATTCCAAGATCAGATATTAAGAAAACCATAACATATACATAAAACGTTATACATAAAAAGACTTTTAACTAAAATCGCTTTCGGCTATCAAATACAATAAAGCTTTAATCAGGTCTGTGACAAGAACTAAAATCAAGAACAGCACATAGTTTTCTAACCATAGACATAATCAGACTAGAACACTATACATATAAAAATGCATCTGTCTAATAATATTTAGTAAATATCCATTCATGTGTATAAGAAACCGTTAAAAGCTCAGAAAAAAATGTTACTGCTTTGCAAAAAAAAAACTATCATGACACTTTTCATGTTTGCATTCCCAAAAACAAGTTTATACAATGAAAACTAGTAGAAAAAACATACAAGAAAAATACAGAAAACAGTGGATGAAGTAAGTAAACTAGTAAATGTATAAAAGTGTTCAGGTGTGTGTGCATGAGCATCTACCAGTATGGTAAATGGGGGGGGGGGTATTATACTAATACTACATGGTAATAGCAGTAAGAAAAAATATGTATTTACCATTTAAATCTCTGGTGTGTTGCAATACACCTAATCAAAGCAGAATTGATGTACACAGTCTACACATCATTTTTATTATTTAGTATATTTTTAGTACATAAAAATATTCCTCACAAACTTCCCTAAAAAATCTTTACAAATTGTGCAGCAACTTACATAAATTCAACACACTCTTCATAGAACAATAGTACTTAAGTCCTGGTTTCTGAATGCATTTAATTTCAACTACCAGCATTGTTCTTTTTTCTCCAACACACCACTGATGTCCCCTTCAAGCTCATCCATCTCCATACAATCCAGGATGATAAATCTAAAATTATAATGTCTGGGGTGTTGTAATAAGTGTCTGCATAAGGCGTTCCTCTGGCATTGATGTCTGATGTCAGAAAGATGACCTGAAATCCTCCTTCTCAGTTCATTCATAGTCTTACCCATATAAAATGCAGGACGGTCATTACACTTGGCCCTATATACAACTTTTTCAGTATTAGTTACCTGCTGAAGATTTCACCATCTTTTTAAGATAAGGGCAGTGAAGTGAGTCACCCTCCATCAAGTATTCACATACAAAAACAAAACAGGGGCTTGTGAAACTTAAGAAAATAGAGGGTGGTGATCAGAAAATATACTAAAAGTGAACAGTTGATTAACAAATAGCCCAGCTCTTTACAGAAGAACAGAAGGACATTTATCATAGCAGTCTATTACCCTTTTTATCTTGTATAACAAGTAGTAACTTCATCTAAGACTTTTACCCTTTTATCACCTCAATTGCATTTGTAGCAACTACATCTGTATGATTGTATATAACCCTCTCAATCATTTTAACTGCAACTGCAGCATTAAGATCTATAACGCAACTTTTTTCCATGTAATGAAATGTATGTCTGCAACATTTTGTACTTTTTTTGCCATCAAAATGGTATCCTGTATGCTTGTTAAACTACTGAATTGTTCTGTAACTGATACTTTATGTATGCTAATGTATCTGTAGCTTTTATGCATGGGCCACCGCTGAAAAAGGACCTATGTCCAGTAAGACTTTCCTGGTAAACAAATGTAAAATAAATAAATAGCCTTTTAGTAAAAATGGACAGGAATATAGCATGATCTCATGAAGAGTGTTTAAAAGCTAAGGGGGTGACAAAGCAAAGGGTTCAAATGGGATTTACTTAAGAGTTCCCAAAACTTAGTGTAGAACTAGTAACATTACCAACTAATTCTGTTAATATATTTTGGGATGGTGGCACATAAAAAATCACATCTATAAAACATGTACATTTTTATAAATAAACAATTTTATACTGTTTCATATGAAATCACATGCACCATACTTAAAAATTAATAATTAAAACTTAAACTTATAAAACTTCTATGTGCTACTTTGCATATATTTATTGATTCATTGTAGCTTTAAATTTTTATTGTTAGGTGGATTGGGTTGAAGCATGTGACTTTATGTTCTCCTATTTAAATGGTGATTTTTTATATGTTAAGTTATACTGATGAAGGGTGTAGACCCGAAAGCTTTATTTAATAAAGATCCTGTTATTTTAAACAGATGTGGCAAGAATTACACCGGTGCTGTGAGTCACATGCTAGCATTAACTGTACAGTAAGAAGCATAAGGTTTGACACCCATGGTTCTATGCTTTTTCTTCTTTTTTTATTTGTATTGTAATTTTATATACAATAACAAACAAAATAACATGAAATAAATATTTATATAAGTGACTGCACTGATTCTTTCTGTATACATTAAAAAATATTAATTAGCCATATGATCATAGAACATAGATAAATATTTCCCTATTAATTAGTTTAGTGTTATCAAGTAATTATATTTTGTGGTTATTTTACTTCTTTTCATCTTAATAGGAGACATTTCTTTGTGACACACAACACTAACAATATTTAGAAATGCTGTAAATTAAGCTGTAATCTCATTTTTCCAGTTATTTATTTATTTATTTAACATTTGTTTACCGGGAAGGTCCAACTTGGAACAAAGCCAATTTTCAGCGGAGGCCCAGGGAGAAATTATCCAGACATATGCCTTTAAAACATGGGAGGAAACTGGCGGTAACCCACATGGACACAGGGAGGACATGCAGACTCCACACAGAAGGCACTCCAGACATGAATCAAACCGGAGAACCTCTTGCTGTGAGGCGACAATGCTGCCACTGTACCACTGCACCGTCCAATGTTGTGTTGTTGTTGTGTCTTTTGGCTTTTCCCGGTTAGGGGTCGCCACAGAGGAACTCCGGTCCGCTAATGATTGGCAGTAGATTTTTTACGTGCCGAGTTGCCAGCCCTGACTCACAACCTTCAACGAAGGTAGGCCCATTCACGAATGTCTCCATGCAGAAGACACTCTAGCTGAGAATCGAACAGGACACTGTCTTACTGTGAGGCGACACCGCTACCGCAGCACCACCACCGCAGTTGTACCACTGCACCGTCCAATATAATTACCTAATAACACTTTTGTCGTCATTTTCCTGGGAATTGACTCTTGGATACATATCTGGGAGCTGGAATATTAAACAACACCAAAAATCTCATTAATATGAACTTATCAAACTACAATGCTTGCAGGAAATTTTGATTTTTTCCCAAAAAAAGTAGTAGAACTTTGCAGTCATAAGGTATATGCTGTCAATCTGCTTTTATTAAGGATTTACTTATCCAAAAACAATGCCATCCTTTTTGTATAAAATTTTAATTCTATGTGGAATGATAAATGAACTATATCAACATTTCTAAGAGAATACTTTCCAAAATAAAGATAGTACTTTTTGTGGCTATTGAAGTCAATGTAATTTATGCTAGCTAAACTTGTGCTACTCATTTGGAGAACACAGTCCCAACCATCTTTGATATGAATTTCATCAGGTACCTCCAACTGAGAAAACCTAACTGTAATTTTTCCAAACTATTAAAACACTCACATACACCACAGCAACACCTACTTCTACATGGGGACATTCATCCTAATCCAGGCTCAGAAAACTCCAACACTAATTCCCAATCATTCCATACCACCTCTGAAACCCCAATTAGTGGCCCCAACTCTCTTCTTATAGCTCACCTCAATATACGTAGTCTAAACAATAAAATTACACAGCTACATGCACTATTAGGTTTATATTTTTTGACATCCTATGCCTAACAGAGACTTGGCTCAAGCCAGTAACTAACAACAATGATATAATACCACCTGGATATAATATCCTGAGGCGTGATCGTCTAAACAAAAAAGGCGGTGGGGTAGCAATATTGTATAAATCTGAATTACAAATTACTATATTAGATACTCAACCTCCCACTCCTAACAATGCTGAAATCTTAATCACTAAGTTCCAGATTAATACAAATAAATCATTATACATTATCTGTGCCTATATCCCTCCAGGTAATAACATTAATACTCTTGAAAATTCACTTAGCTGGCTGTCCACATCCTTCCCACAAGAAACAATACTCCTTGGAGATTTTAATATAGATTGGTATTCCTGTACTTCAGCCAAACCTACTACTCACATTAACCTTAATGGCTTCTATCAAACCATCACCTCTACTACCAGAACCCACAAACCTAGCAATAAAAAAGTACCTTAGACTGGATATTAGTTAATAGTAATCCTCTCCTACATAAAACAGGTATATTGCCTGATGATATTAGTGACCACTCTCTTACCTTTATAAGTAGACAAAAGACCACTATACTCAACCAAACTACCTTTAGGATTTCCCGGAACAAAAAAAAATCTTAACCCAGATAACTACCTAGCTGAGCTCAAAGCTTGCAACTGGTCACCCCTAAAATACCTACCACTTGATGAAGCAGTGTCATACTTTAATTCCAAATTCCTGCTAATTCCTGACCGCCATGCTCCCTCCTGTACAGTGAGGAGCAGGAACAAACCTGCTCCTTGGCTCTCCAAAGAGACCAGGCACAAAATGCTACAGAGAAATAAGATGTGGTCCAAATGGAGATATACAAAGACCCTATAGACCATCAAAACTTTAGACAACTTAGAAACACTACTAAAAAACTAACTATTCTTGACAAAAAAAACTACTATCATAAACTCCAACAAACCCAACCACATAATCCTCAAAAATTCTGGTCAAGCATCAACAGGCTACTTCATCCAGGTCACTCCAAAACTCCTACCCCATCTAACTTGACTCAAAACATTCCCATCCAAATCGCAGACACATTTAATAGATTTTTCTCAGAATCGGTTAAATCACTAGCAAATACCTTATCCCCAGCTAGCACCACTACACCACCCTCAACAGCTAATAATCCTCCTACATTTACTCTACCACCAGTGCCAACATCACTCATCCATAGGCATCTCCAAAACTTAAACCTTGTACTCCATCAGCTGACCTCCTCCCAGCTGAAAATCTGCAAGTGGCAGCTAGTGCACTAGCTTACCCTATTTCCATCTTAATAAACAGAACTATTATAGAATGTACCATCCCTTCTCTTTGGAAAGTTTCACATATAATTCCATTGCATAAGGGTGGTGATTCAACTGAACTCACTAACTTCTGACCCATTGCCATACTCTCTCCTTTAGCAAAAATCATGGAGAAATGTATCCACCAGCAGCTACTCGAACATCTCCTACAAAACAAGTTACTGGCTGACTGCCAGCATGGCTTTAGACCATTCCACAGCACTACAACTGCTCTTTTATCCTTCTCTGACTGTATTAATAGAAATCGAAATAACAACCTGCTTTCCTCTGCTCTCTTTATAGATCTCTCTAAAGTCTTTGACATGGTTAATCATCAGTTAATGTTAGATACACTACAATCACTTTCCTTAGATACTCAGGCAGTCAAATGGTTTAAGTCTTATCTAGGTAACAGACAACAGGCAGTCCTCTGGGACAACAAACTATCTACTCAGCTCCCAGTCACTCTGGGTGCCCCACAAGACTCTATTCTGGGACCTCTCCTCTTTTCTATTTTCATTAATGATCTGAAAACTACCCTCCCCCATACCACTTGTATACAATATGCCGATGACTCAACTTTAATCTGTGCCGCAGCCTCTTCAGCTGAACTCCAGTCCAGTACCCAAAGAGTACTTACCTTAGTTGAAAACTGGTTCCATCAATGCTGTCTCCTCTTTAACCCAAAAAAAAACTAAACTATTATTATTCACTCCCACACAGAAGTCTACCCATATTAATTTCACAATTACATCAAATAATAGTACTGTAATAGCACCCGACACAACCACCAAACTCTTAGGTGTAACAATTGATCATAATCTTAACTATGACAATCACATAAACTTAACTATCAAAGCAGTTAATAGAAAACTTTGTTTCCTTTACAGACTTAAAGCCTTTCTTACACCCTCTGCCAGGACTACTATTGCTCAAACCCATCTAATCTCCACCCTACTCTATGCCTCCCCCATATATACCAGCCTATCTAAAACTAATCTAAACAAGCTGGCAATCTCCTATAACAACATCACCAGATTTGCCACTTTTTCAACAACTTACTATCACTCACAAGGTCCTGTACCATCCCACTAAAACTCCTGTACTCTGTAATCTTATTAGTCCTTATACAAATCTCAAAACTCTACGCTCAGCAAATAAGCTACTAGTTGCCACCCTTAAATCCAATAACAAATCTGGTGATTGCCTGTTTACTAACTTTGTTGGAAATACTTGGAACAGACTTCCAAAAGATCTAACTACCCTTATATCTACCCCACTGTTTAAGAACCAACTAAGAGTTTTCCTTAAATCCCAATGGTTATGTACTTGTTCTAAACCTGACTGAGACCCTCACCCCTTGCTAAAATACCTCAAAACGTCCTTAACACTGATATCCATTTCTTATTTCCTTCACTATTTGTTTACGTTCCTCTACATTTTTTTTCTTCTTGTGTTAACTCAGTATTTCCTGTACTCTATCAAACTACTTCTTAATAATAACTTGCCTTGTCAGAGTTTTGTAATATGCCATGCCCTGTGAGCATCTATGTATATAAATTGTTTGATAGATATTCAGCTATACTTTTCTTTTTGCTTTTTATGTCTAACCCACTACTCTAAATCTGCTGTACCTGCTCTTCCATAGTTAAATCTAATGTTCTTAATCTCTTTGCATCATCTCTAATATTATTTTATTTTTATTTTTTATTCTTTCTCACTTTTTATATTATTTGTTATCTCTTTCCATTTTTCCCCCTCTCATCCACTAACTTAAAATTAAATCTATGGTAAAGTGCTTTTTGACATTATTTGGTCTTATAATGTTTTTCTTAAAGTAGATGCTTTGTATCTTTATTCAATTAAATTAATACTGTTTTGGAGCTTTTCTCCCCGGGCCTCTACTGAAAATGGACATATATCCAGCTAGACTAGCCCGGTCAACAAATGTAAAATAAAATAAATAAATAAATAAATACAATTTATAGTTACCTTCCTTTTTGCAAATAATTTCAATTCTATCTGGAGTGATAAGTGATCTATGTAAACATTTCCAAGAGAACAATCTCCAAAATAAAGATCATGATAGCTATGCATGAGCCACTCATTTGTAGAACTATTCCCAATAGTCATCTCTAATATGAGTGTTATAGTTCTCAGTTATTTTATATATTTTGGATAAATATGATACCGCTACCTCACCATTTGTTTCAAGATTGTTTAGAAAATCAAGAGCAGGTAAAGATTCCTTTTTAAATATATTAAATATACATGACATTAAGTCAACTTTTGAGATTAATCTATTGATTAGTATTACAACCAGTTTTCCATACCCAAATCATATTATCCCATTAGTCAGTGTTATGCACTTTAGACTCTTATAATTTCATTCTAAAATAATCAAATCCCTTTGTTTCAAGGTTAGCATCTTTTGAAAGTTCAGACTGTCTCTAAAATTATGGTGTAAATACTACATGGAATAATGTGAAACACCATGATTTTATTTTCACTTATTTATATATAAAAATTCTAAATGTTTTAATACATTGTTTATATAAGTAGAATCTGTTGGACTATGGGTGTTCGTAAATAAATATTTCTTTAACAGTCATTTCATATTATTTATTATTATTATTACTCAAAATTTATATATGCTGTAGAGTGATATTTTACCTTTTTAACCTTATTGCTTCATAGTGTTTTTCTAATTGCTTAACTAATCATATTTAAACCATAATGCTACTGTCTTAATACGTTTAGCTATAGCGTGTGTTTCTAGGTCAGGAAATCCTGTTCCATTATCTTTTCATTGTCTTATATGATGTCCCTACGCTATTCTAGGTTTGTGGGGATGCCATAAGAACTTCAAGACAAATGTTGGTAAACTTTTAATACATTAACTAGAAGGAATTATAGAAGTTGTCTGTGTAATGTATATAGTATTTTGAATAAAATAACCATTTTAATTAAAGTCAACAATCTTTCACAGAAAAGAATAGCTTATTCCATTTAGCTATTATTGTTTTACCTTTTCTAATTTAGAAACCAAAGCATTTGAAATATATATCCTATCAATTTTTGAATGCATACCAAATCTATAAGAGTAATAAGTGTAAGATAAAGAATTTGATTCAGAAAAGTTAATATCATCTATAATATTAAGTAAGTCAGTAAATTTTACTAATGCCTTAGCTGATGCTGAAATTCTAGGTTTGATAATTGTGGGCGTTATTATTTTCTTTAAGTATATAGTTAAGCCTCATGGCATTATTATACAACCTTTCGTATCCAAAGTTAAAATTTCTAGATACTTCCTAGGAAATTTATCTCAATTTCCCACAATCCAGTACATATTTGAGAAGGGTAATATTATTTTGTAATATTTAATAATGACCACAGATATTATAATTTTATCATCACTGAGTACCCTGAGAAATTACAATACAATATTGCCATAAGACTGTTGTACCCTTCTGTTTTTCTTTAAAGCTGGAACTTACTAGTAGTGTGTGTTACTCTGTATTTAAACTATTAATATAATCATGAAATAAATTAGTTTCTAGTAAAAAAGGTATGCAGTCAAGGAAACCACTAAAAAAATCCCAACACCCTCCCATCAAAAAAGAAAAAACATAATCCAAAGTAACCCACTCAGAATCACAGATTAGGCAGAAGAAGGCTGAGGTAATCAAACTCTAGACTTCAAAAAATAGCATATGAACAGCTTATAGTTTCAAACCACTATATCAAACAACAGACGTCAAACTCTCTCCAACTCTCTGATTGCTATCTTTTTTAAGACTGTTTAAGTTCAACAAGGATAATCACCTGACATTTGCTCCAGTATCCAGAGACACCACCAATTATCGTTTATATGAAGGTAAAGGTACTCACATGACAATCTTTTAATGAACATATCTCTAAAGCACTATTTATATGGCACAAACTGACAGTTTCTTCACCTTAAACTTTACTGTAATGACAGATTAAAAAGACAGCAAGTATTAACTGCTTTAGATGTGGAGGTAAGGACACAAAAATGGGTGTGCTGCCCCAAGTACCAGACTCTATTGTTATATCTCTGTAACCACTCTATCAAAAATATGAAAATCCTGTCAAAGCCCTTCTTACAATGGAACCCCAGAAATAGTTCATAAAGAAAATTAAAACAATAATTTGTATATGTTTATCAGCTGACATGTACATTGAAGATTTAACCACAGTTGGTGTGGTTTAATCAAGAGGCCGAAGCTCGAGTGATTAAATAAAGCCAACTGTGGGTAAATTTCAATATACCACAACCACGGAGTTGGTTATTGCTATTATACAATTACATTATTTAAGAAAAAAAATACTTACTTTTCTTAAATAATATCTTTGTATAATGCCTCCGTGCTGACCTTCAATGTTTTCCTGCTTTTTTTTTTTTTTTTTAAATTGAAAATAAAAAGAGAGAGCCGGGACAGATAAAATAAAAGGATAATCAGGTAAGTTTCTTTAGTTTTGCAGAACGTACCTGATTATCTTCTTATTTTTGTCTGCGCCATCTCCCTCATTCATTTTAGGTCTTCCATTTTCTTTTTTTGTGCACAAAAAAAGAAAAAAGTAAAAGAAAAAAATACGAGATGTACTAATGGGAAAAAGTCAAGGTGACCAGACCTTTGCCGTTAGTATATTCTCGGATTTACAACTTTGGTTGGGCTGGCCAATAAGTGTGCTTATTTTTGAATATTCATGGCCAGTCATTGTATGGTTGGATGCCGCGGTAGTACGGCGGTAGCGTTGTTACCTCACAGCAAGAGGTTCTCCCGTTCGATTCTCGGCTGGGCTTGGGAGTGCCTTCTGTGTGAAGTCTGCATGCCCTCCCCGTGGTTGGGTAGCGTTCAAAAGACATGTGTGCATAAATGGGCGTGCCTTCGTTGACGGTTGGGCGTCAAGCTGGCACCTCGGCGGTTCGTAAAAATCTACTGCCAATCAATAGTGGACCGGAGTTCCGCTGTGGCGACCCCTTACCGGGAAAAGCCGAAAGATAAACAACAACAACATGGCCAGTCATTGTATAATACATATCAAATGATGGTCAAGTCCTATTGAAAAACATTATGTAAAATATCTTTCTGATATGGTACATATATATATATATATATATATATATATATATATATATATATATATATATATATATATACTTGACAAAAAATGGAACTTATCGAGCAAATTTATCGAGCAAATTGCAGATGTCAATCATATGACAAAAAAGTAAGACAGTAAGAATGGAATATATTGTGGTGTCCAAGCCAGAGTCAGGCAAGTCAAGAGCTGGCCGTATGGATTACATGTGAAGCTCTCAGCTTGATTTTGTAAGACCTATGTAAAACAAAAGCTGAATGACAATCATTATTATGTATTTATTTATTTAGTGGAATTTTACAGTCACTATACATATTCCTTGTAGTCCCACAACACAGAAAGTCTAAGCTAAGTATGATGGACATACAATCTCAACAAAAAGTCTGTCACAAATAAGATGGTCATTATGTTGCAATTCTGGAAGATCACTGAAGAGAATTTTTAAGATAATATGTGCAGCACAGGTTCATACCTCAGAATGTGAAGAACAAAAGCCAACAGTAGTTCATGAAACAAAGACTTTGATATGCTGAGAGGCATAGAAATTGCTTTAATGACAATGATTTCGGAAGCTCTTCCAAAAAAATAGGGATAGGGTGCGCGAAGTGCTTCAGGAACATGGAGCTCATTTGCACAGAACTACAATATTGTGTAATGAACTTCTGCACTGCTTGGTTAATGTTTGAACCAAGGGTAAATCTGATGATTTGGAAAAGTGGCGAAGACTTTGTCCCAAACTCTGAATACAAACAATGAAAGCAGAAAAAGAAGAGACTATTTGATGAAACAACAGAAGAATTTATACCAGAATTAAGACAAAAGATGCATTTTACATTTGGGCTTTTTATCATTTTGTAGATGTACAAGTCACAGGAATGAGTGTAGCATATAGCACTTTAGATTTTACTTATAGGCAAATCTCTATCAAAAGATTATGCTAAACTGTAAGTCAGAGAGGTTGTTATCTCTCTGTTCATCAAACCTGGAATATGGCTTTGTTGCAGAATTTCTCAAGTTTTTTTTTATACAAGGATAAATTGCCAGTAGCAGAACTGATAAAATTCCAAACAAAAGATAAACTTATTACAATCTCTTTAAAGTAAATATTGCATTGAGAATTAATTTATCAAACATAGAAGGAGAACGACCATGTTTTAAACTTAAGCAAATTAAAAACTATACAATTCAAGACTGCCACCATCATTGGCTCTGCTATGAACAAAGAGTGACATTACTCATGCTATGAACTTTGTGGACTAATAAGTCTTTACTGAAAAGAGAAGTTTTGTAGACAATATTAAAATCTTTGCTGAAAAGAGTACTTGAAGAAAGATATAATTATGTTTCTGAAATGTAATTCTGAAATTTGGTTGCATTTCTGACTCAAAATCATTTTCATTTACTTATTTTTTCCTCATTTTTTTCTGTTTCTTAAATGTTTATCTCTTTTGTAGATGTTATACAGTTTGCAGAACTCAAGACACTATGCCTGTACTGCCTAACTGGAAATCTAACTTAGGTTACAGATAATATACTGATAGGAATGAATTTTCCAACCATCTCACACACACACACACACACACACACACACACACACACACACACACACACACACACACACATGCATGTTGACATGCAACCATACATGCACACACAGACACAAATGCATACACACATGCACACAAAGAGTGGGCATTATATGGAAATATATTATGAAGGGAGACTGCTTAATTTGAGCCTCCTAAAGGTTCATTATTCCGCCTTGTGTGCCCACTCTGAATAAAGTTTTGAAGTCAATGACCTTTTTTATAGTTCTTTCTGTTTTTGAATGCAAGTAGTCCCCTTGTCCTTCATCTCCGCACTTGAAATCCTTTCCCAGCATTTGCAAGAAGATATACTTGTAGATCTGACCCATGTAAAACAGAAGTAATCCCACTTCATCTCCTGTGGTATGATTAACTGCAACCATTAAATAGAAAGATGTCCCCAGAAAGTTGATCTTATACTATATACTCAGAAAGAGAGACAGAATAATGTCTAAATCATTTAGCTGTAGCAACACTTGTTGGAAAACAGAAGATTTCTCATTACAACTTCCAAACTCAGTTTTAGGTTATTAAACGTTTTTTTCAAAATTACTGCATGTAACTGTCATATGTCAGCCTTATATACATTTCATGTAGGGAGTTTGTAAGCTCCAGTTGGTATCTTCCTTTTCCAATATGTATATAAGAAGCTGGCAGCACTTCATTATAATTCTGCTTTGTTTAAATGTTTTGATTTATTTACAAAATTTGGAAAAAAAAAAAAACAAGAGCAGGCAAAACCTCCTAGAATGTAAACACCCAAAACTATTTACTAATGATTTTGCATACATGTTGATACCTCTCAACTGTCAGGGTTTTCACAGAATATCCAGATTTTTTGCCACATATTTTTAGTCTGTTCCTCATAAAATATGTGGTTCTCTGGTAAATCAGCAATGATTGAAGTAGTTAAATAATGACAGATATTTGCAGGGCTAGCCTCCCTGCAGTATAAACCTTGGCTCTAGATGATTGCTGCTGTTGAAGTGACACCCCGACCTCATGTACAAAAATGGGAAAAAAGGGTTGTGGACGGATGGATTTCAGTTTCAGCCTTCATATCTTTCAGAAAATCTTGTTAATACAAAAGCTGTTGTTCTAGCAACTTTCAAAGTTTATAAGCTGAATAATTAGAAATGTTACCTGATTTTTGGACTTTTGTTCCCTTATAGCTTTTGGCTTTGTCCAGATTTCTTGAGCTAAAATTGATTACAACCTGTAATCATTTTAGCTCAAGAAACCAATGATTGCAACCTCCTGAGGGATGGTATAAACAGCTTCACAGCCCCCTCCACCACTGTGGAAACTGGCACCAATGTCCAAATCTACACCAAAGTACTATATGAGCACTTATATAGATGCACGGAATCAGGAATACCTGACAGGACAAAATCATCCTCCGCAAGGAAGAGTAAATCTGTTTGGTGGACATCTGCAATAAATAAAGTATATAGCAAAAGGAAAACATTACTATCCAGAACCAAGAAGGAGCAGGTGCCCATCTGGAAGCAAGATCTCCTTAGCCTGAACAAGCAAATAGTCAAATCCTCTAAAGACAACTTCGAGTCCAAATTGGCCACATCTACTAGAGTCTGGAATAGACTGCCCATACATGTCAAGCAGAGTGCCTCTTTGGCTCTCTTCAAAAGGAACCTTGACAATTGAATGGGAGATAGGAAATTCACCCCAGGGATTATGTCAGTCGCCCTGCTAGACAGGGGTCCAGGGAAGTAAATATTGTAGGAAGAAATAGTCAGGGAATTGTTATGGCTATGCTTGTATAAGCCCTAGGGCCAATAGCCTAGTACTAACCTGTGAACTTATGAACCTATAAGGCCTTCTTCACATATGTCCGCAGTCTCAAAGGAAGCACCCAGATCTGTTCAGAACTGGAGGTCAAGGACACCACACACACAAATGCTGTAGATATAGCCAATCTACTGGCTGATACATTCAGCAAAACTTCTCCCCTCTGTTCCCCCCATCAGTAAATCAGGACTTCCCCAGTACCTACCCCCCACCCCTTATCTCTAAGGAACGGTCATCACTGCCCTCTCAAAGGCAAAAAATACAGCCTCCATGGGACCCGATAACATCCCAGGCTGTATCCTACATGAACTTAACCATGAGCTTGCAGCACCATTAGACACTCTATTTAACCAAAGCCCGAGTACTGGCTTTGTCCCAGCTGAGTGGAGGACAGCCACTGTCATCCCTTTACACAAAGGTGGAGCATCCACTGATTCAGGAAATTATAGACCCATCAGCCTAACTAGCCTGATATGCAAGGCCATGGAACGGATTATCATGGACCTCATTAACAGAGACATTGGCAACCTCCAAACACTCGACCATGCCTCTCAACCTCTTAGAGCTAGAAATCTGGACAAAGCCATCGATAACAGAGGGACACTTTTTAAATATTGCTCTTACTTAGAAAATTTATAGAATAACAGGTTTTGCATTAGCATGAATTTTCTGAAGGGTATGTAGTCTAAAATTCAAATATATGTCATTGTTCTCTGATTTCAACCCTCAATGATTTGCTAGTGATTTGCCTGAAAACCATAATTTTATGAGAATTGAGACAGAAATATGAGGCAAAAATCAGGACATTCTGTGAAAATCTGTGCAGTTGACAGGTATGCACTTGACCCCACACAGTTTGGCTTTGTCAAGGGGAGGTCATGTCTATTAAATCTGATCGACTTCTTTGAGACAGTCACCAAAGCCATGGACGAGGAGAAGATGGTCCACACCACTTAAAGCCTTTGACACTATTCCCCACTCGGGCATAGTAGATAAACTCTCTCAACTAGGCATCAATCCATATGTTACCAAATAGGTAGCAAAACTGGCTCACTAATAGAACCCACCTAATCAAAATAGGGGAAGCCACCTCAAGCAGTAGACCCATAATGATCAGTGTACCCCAGGGATCAGTCTTGGGGCCTCTGTTATTCGGGATATACTTCTCTAAGGTGCAGGCCAAAACCAGTGGGCTAAGGCTGACCAAGTTTGCAGATGACTGCAAGCTGGGTGCAGTCATCAATTCCTCAAGTGATGTGGACGTCCACTTAGAGTATCTCACCCAAAGAAATGACTGGTGTCAGAGACATGGCCTCAAGCTGAATGCCAAAAAATGCATCATCATCCCCTTTGGGGAGAGTGACGTCCCCGCAGATTATCACATTAATAACAACATCCTAAGTACACAATCAGTAGTGAGGGATTTTGGGTACCCAGGTTGATAGCAACCTGACTTTTGACCACCATGTTGCTTCTGTTGTATGGAAAGCTTTCTACATGGCCCACCTCATAACTAAAGGTATCTCATCCAGGGACAAAAAGGTCATAACATCCCTGCATTCTTCCCTTATAAGGCCAATTATTGAGTACAATGCCCCTTTTGGTATGTACCTCGCAAAGCACATGCAGCAGCTGGAGAGACCACAGAGGTTCCTCACCAGGAGAATCCAAGGTCTCGAACACCTATCCTACACAGAAAAGTTAAAAGCCCTGTTCCTCTACTCAGTTTCCTACAGACTCCTCAGAGGTGACCTCTGTCTGGCATACAAAGCAATCTCAGACCCCACCTCGATGGGACTGCTGCATATCCGCAAGTCAAGCTCCACTCGAGCAACCCATACGAGCGACCTCAACCTGGTCTGTGATATCAATAGGACTTGTTGGCAGGACAGATTTGTGTCCCAGAGACTCCCCCATCTGTGGAACAGACTCCCTCTCCACGTCAAGCAGAGTACCACATTATCCCTTTTAAAGTGCAACCTTGATAACTGGATGGGAAACAGAAAATACATCCCTGAGATTCCAACGGTGTCCCTGCTGGACAGGGGCTCTGGGTGCTGACTTGTCTAAACATGGGCTAAACTCTTGGCTAGGCTTATAAGGCCCTCAGGGCCTCACAGCAAGAGGTTCTCCGGTTCGATCCTCGGCTGTGGTGCCTTCTGTGCAGAGTCTGCATGTCCTCCCTGTGGTCGCGTGGGTTTCCTCCGAGTGCTCCGGTTTCTTCTCACATCCCAAAGACATGCTGCAGGTGGATTGGACACTCTAAACTGGCCCTAGGTTTGAGTGTGTGTGTGTGTGTGTGTGTGTGTGTGTGTGTGTGTGTGTGTGTGTGTGTGTGTGTGTGTGTGTGTCTGTGTGTGTATGTGTGTGTGTGTGTGTGTATGTATGTGTGTGTGTGCCTTCTGTGGAAGGTTGGACACCGGGCTGGCAACTCAACACTGTAAAACTCCACTGCCAAACATGAGCGGACAGGTGATCCGCTGTGGCGACCCCTAACTGGGAAAAGTCGAATGAAGAAGAAGGGTCAATAACCTAGTAACCTCTTATGATCCCATGATCCTATGAAAAGGTGAGCAGGTACAGGTGGGTTAATGAGTCAGATTCCAGTGAAGTCAGCAAGAAGAGTCTTATCTCAGACATCTAGGTAGAAAAGTGTAAAAGCAGATGTCAGAAGGATCATTTACTGACCTGGCAGATCTCTAGGCAAGCCATATTAGTTTTAAGACAGTCCAGTGGGAGATAATATACTGAGCAGGGCTGGACAGTATATAGCATAAGCTGCAGGGTTAAGTAACTGACCAGAACAGTAGTTTTTCATCTCCTTACTTGAACTAAGAAATGATTTAATATACAAAGTGACTGAAAAAATGGAGCACATGCCACCTGTAATTAAGTTGTCTCATAGCCACATTCTTGTAGGTATCTGGGAATGGACAACACCAAAGCTAGAATTCTGACTATAATTTACCGTTCTGGTATTATGAAAGAAGTAGAAATGATTGTGCTGTCTGCTCAGAAAGTCAAAAGATGGTACCTAACCCAGGCTTTAGGAGCCTTTCATACCCATATGTATAACAGAAATCCCATTCCAGCAAATAACAATAGATGTCATATGTCCACTTGCAAAATGCAGTAAGGGTCACCAGTATGGTGGTCATTTATTATTCACATAAATTCCTGAAGTACTACCCTTATGAAGAATGAATGTCAAAGCTAATAGCAAAAAACTAGTATTATTTTTTTCTATGGTAAGAATATCAAGCAAAATTCTTAACAATCAGGGCACATCATTCATGTTTAAAGTAATACATGAGTTTTGCCAGTTCTTTAAAATAAAGCAGCTGGGGGCCTATGTATATCACAGTCAAACAGATGGTCATGCTGAACATTTTAACACGACCTTCATATAAACATTGAGGAAAGCTATAGACGAGAACGGGAAAAGTTGTGGACAGCTACTTCCCTGCATTCTTTTTGTTTTGAAGGAAGTACCCTAAACCTCAGCTGGGTTCACTCCATTCACACTGTTATATGTCAGACTCCTCAATGGTTGCTAGATAAAGTGAAAAAATACGGGAAGAGGAAACCCCCCCCCCCCTTTTAGAGTGTGACAGAACACTTTACCAACCTGCAGGAAAGGTTAAGCACTAATTCTGACAGCAAAAATGTTACAAGGAAAGGGCAAAGGATGCACAGCAGAGTATTCAGCGGAAGTGCTTGTCTTAGAGAGTGCTAAGCAGGTGTTCCTTGCAAGGTGGCAAGGACCTTTTGAAATCATACAGAACAGGGCTGGCCTTAGGCAAATCGGTACCTTGGGGAAAAGGCTCCGTGGCCCCAGCACCACCATCATCCCATCCTGACCTACTCACACAATCCAGATTATACTTTTTCCCTTTTTCTCATAGTTTTTCTCACTCTTCATTTTTTCCTGCAGTTATTCATTCATTCATTCATTCATTCATTCATTCATTCATTCATTCATTCATCCAACATGCTCTACCTAGGCAAGACAGCACTCTTAGAACTGTAGAAGAAGCAATTTGGATTAAGCCATAGGGGATCTAGATGCTCTGAGGTGCATTTTAGAGTTTTTAAACAACCTTTCCATCTACTGATTGTTTGAACAAAAACCATGATCAAAAAAATAAATGTAACCTTACTCATCAATGCTGTTTATTTCTTATATCCTTTCAGCACATCCTGAAAGGATATAAGAAATAAACAGCATTTTAGAGTAAACTACTAATCTAGCTCTAAACTACCTAATCAACTGCTCTATCCAAGAATGTCTTGTCCCACAACTCTGGAAAAAGGCTTTCATCATTCCCCTTCACAAGGGAGGTAACAATACTAATATTACCAACTTCCGGCCCATCGCCATCCTCTCTCCAATTTCAAAAATTCTAAGGAAATGTATCCATCTTCAACTCCTTCCTCATCTATTAGACAACAACCTATTAACTCCTACCCAACACGGATTCCGACCCAATCATAGCACTATGACTGCCTCCTATCCTTCCTTGAAACTGTGAATAAAGCTAGAGATTCTGGTTTCACTGTATCTACATCCTACTCGATCTCTCTAAGGCCTTTGACACTATCTCCCATAACCTACTACTTACTAAACTATCTAAGCTAAACCTATCACCTTCAACCCTCAACTGGTTTACCAGCTATCTCTCCAACAGGCAACAAGCTGTCAAGTGGAAAAAAGCCACCTTCTCCTTCCTTAACACCCCCACAGGTGTCCCACAAGGTTCCATATTAGGCCCCCTCCTCTTCAATATATTCATTAATGATTATTTCCGCTCTATCCCTTATGCTAACATCATCCAATATGCAGATGATTCTACAATCATCTGTGCTGCCTCATCCATCCCAACTCTCCTAAAGCTGACTCAAAATGCCTTCTCTACCACAGAACAGTGGATGAAAGACAACCATCTTGCACTTAATGCAGCTAAATCAAAACTGATGATATTTGCCCCCTCTAAAACCAACACTTTTGATAGAAAACTATTCTCCATCACCAGCCAAAATAATACACCTCTTGAACTGATATCTGAAATCAAACTACTAGGAGTTCAAATCGATGACAAGCTTAAATTCGATTCCCATCTACTACTAAACATAAAAAAAACACAAAAAACTTGGCCTGCTCTACCGACACAATCAATACCTCACCCCAGCTACTAAGCTCACTCTCTCTACCACATTTCTCTTACCCTCCCTTCTCTACGGTGCCCCTCTTTTAACAAACCTACAATCATCTCTCAAAACAAAACTGTCCTCTTGTTATAATAAAATAGCCAGATTCGCCACTAGCAACAAATCTTCAACCCATCACTGTGCACCTCTCCAAAAACTAAACTGGCTAGAGCTTCCCAACTACCTCTCCTATACTCAGCTCACCTATGCACACAAACTCACTTTCCAGCCATCCCTCTGTCCCTCCCTCTCCACTACCTTTAAAATGCACCACACACAAAGACTTCTCAGATCTACAAATCAAAACCAAATAGAAGTCTACAGACCCCTTTGCCCCCCCCCCCCCAGGACAAAACCTCCTGTCCTTTTCCCTAGCACACCTATGGAACTCCCTCCCTTCCTCCATTCGTACCATCGCTAGCATCCCTATCTTTAAAAAATCACTCCACTCCCACCTAACATCCACATGGGAATGCTCCTGCTCCCACCCCACATAATCATTCTCCACTTCCTACAGTCTTCCATCTCATAAATTCATTTTTGAAGCTAGTAATCAACCTCTTAATTGTACCTAGCAAACTGAAAGCCTTCTGCATCTATCTACTTAGTTCCTAATCCTACTTGAACAATGTTCTCCTTCAAAAAAAATTGTATTTTTGATTGTAACCTCAGTATTTTTGTACTGTCTTGTAATCAGAAATTGTTTGAAATGTCAATCTCTGTAATATTTGTGTAATCTGTGTTGGAGCTTTTCTCCCCAGGACTCCATTGAAAATTGATTCTTTTGGCCCAGTGGACTATCCTGGTTAACCAACTAATAAATAAAATAAATAAAAATAAAAAACTACTAGTCCTCCAGAAGCCATGAGTTTTCTAGATGCCCCAACATGAATTTTAGAGTTTTTTTAAACAACCTTTTTGTCCTGTGATTGCCCAAACAAAAACCATGATCAAAGAAAGAGAGCAGGGTCACTTACTTTCATCCAGGCAACCCCCACCAAGCAGTTATAGCCACTTCTATGGACAATTCAGATGTTCGATTGTGATAAAAGAGGATGACTGTGTAATGTAACTCCTATGTACAATTCAGATTTGTGATAAAAGAGGATGACTGTGTAATGTATTTCACCTTTGTTCCAAACAAACAATTACCACACATTAACATACTTAAACACGCTTCACATAATCTCATTAGTCTTGCAAAGCCAAAATAAGCAAACAGCTATTCATTTTCTTCCACAGATGGCCACAGAAATGATGCCCACTCTATTTGTGAATATCAGATGTCCATTTTTTTATTTATTTATGTGGTTGCTTGTTTGTTTGTTAAAGCAAAGAAACACTACTCAAATAAATAAATAAATAGGGAAAGAGTGCCCCTAGAAGCCTGGCAGCCAAGGTGATTGCCTAGGTCACTTACGCATATAGCAACCCTGATACAAAAATGAGTGAAGTAAACTATAAGGTGATAGAACAGGAAAAAAGGAAACCAGACCAGATATGCCATTTAAATTTTCTAAAACTCTAGAAAGATATTGTTTCTGTAGTGAGTATGTTCATGGAAAAAGACAAGGCTCACACAGTGTATTCTGAAATCACAGTAGGCGAAAACTTGTCAGTATCACAGAAACAACAAGGGAAGGAATTTTCACAACAGAGACATGTTCTTAGAGCTGTCTGAAATTAACAATTTAATCCATCACAACACTGAAACCCAGCCTGGTAGAAAAGTAAATCTAAAGCCATACAGGATAGCACAGTCCCAATGCCAAGCGGTCAGGAAAGAGGTACAAAACATGCTAAGCTTAGAGTCATGGAGGAATCCCAGAGTAAATGGAATAACCCCATTTTGCTGGTCCCCAAATCTTAAAGGACTATAAGGTTCTATAATAATATACTTAAACTAAATAGCATTCCCCAGTTTGTTTTTTATCCTATGCTTTGCACATAGGAAGCAGATGAAAGTTTATTTCAGGCAATATTTCTGTATACTTTGGGTCAAGCAAATGGATATTTCAATTATCCCCTGAAGCGAAGAAGAAAACCGTGTTCTCCACACTATAATGTTATGCTATCTGAGCTTCATGGAGCAGCAGAGGCGAACGGATATAGTTGTTAAATCACACATCAGATATTCCACTCCCTACCTATAGTCTCAGTGGATTCCAGAAATCACTTCCCAAAGGGCCTGCTTGCATTGTACTCCTTATGCAAAGCTAGGCTGATGAACACCCAGAAAAATGTAAGTTAGGGTTATCAGAAGCCCATTATTTTGGGTTATGCAACAGGCAAAGGGATAGGAAGGTCACAGGCAGAGAAGATAGAAGTGGCAGGTAACTAGCTGGCACCTACTACCAAAAGGCAGGTAATGGCTTTTCACTGATTAACTGATTGCTACTATAAATTAATCCCAAATGTTGCCACCATAGCTTGCTGCTAACAGACTTGACCACGGGTAGGACTCTGATAAATATCAAGAGGGCAGACAACACAAAACAGATATTTAGTAAATTAAACGACATGGTATGTACTGAGACCATTTAATTATCACCAGATTTTCTTAAGCCATTTACTGTCTCCAATGATGCCTCAAATGTAGGCACTGGGGCAGTCTTATCAAATGGTTGAAAGAAGTAAACTATTTTTAATTAACCTTAAACTCAAGAAAATTGTGACGTGATAATTTGTGATAGAAATAAAATGCCTAGCAATAATGTGATCTCTCTGAATAGGAAAATGGTATGTGTTTGGGAACAAGTTCAGATCGGTCATGGCCCATGCCCTAGCGCAGTGGTTATATAGAAAGAACTGCAATGCTAAATTTTCTAGATAGGTCTTGTCTCTTCAGCTGTTTAACTTTTAGACTCTTTAATGTCTTGGCTGCCACCACCTCAGTGTGGATGGGTTATCTGGGTGTACCTCTTCAGTGTAGATGGGTTACCTGAGTGTACTACCTCACTGTGAATAGGTTTCCTATGTGTACAACCTCAGTGTGGATGGCTTACCTGGATTTACTCCCACTCCAATGAAGTGGTGATTACATATGGGCAGCAATCAGGGCACAACCAGCTGCATACACAAGAACAAAGGTGGTGTCTCCTAGGGGCCCAATCACTGAAAGGGAAGTATCATGCAATTCCTGGATCAGAAGAAAGCAAGTCTCCTAGACAACTAATTGGCAGCAGCCTGTATTGAGCTGCATATTAGGTGTGTTAGCACTGTAAAGAATCACATTCCAGATTCCTATGTTGCAGACTATAGGCGTCTTAACTAAGACATCTGAGTAGAGAAATGTAACTGCAGAAGACACAGGGAGCATTCTGGTATCAGGAAGGCAGCTTGCCGGTTGCTTAATCCTGAATAGGATAGAAAAGGAATATTCCAGTCTAAGGAATAAAACCTGCTGCTGCCATTACTCTTGAGAGATTGGAAGGAAGTGTCACTGCTGTGTTTCGATATTCCGCTGTATCGATGAGAGAAACACTGTTGGACTGTTATCCTCAACATCATGTTACTTTCCTTTAAGTATTGCAGTGTTCTTTTGAACTTCACTGTGGCACAAACTGAAGCCTTAAAGAAAAGTGAACACTTAATATGAACTTTTTGTCTTATTTTTTTCTTTTTTTTTTTCTTTTTCACTTCCCAGGTCTAAAGGCAGATAATTTCTTCTTTTTTATTGTTTTGGAAAAATAAAATTAATATTAACCAGAATCGAAGAACTATCTGCAAAGACTGATTTGCTGTTTGTAGCAGCCTTCTTTTGTCACTGTAACTATATATAACTGGGTATGTGGGCTGGTGCAGGACCATTTTTAGCCACAACTTGAGCTATATGGCAAACAGAAAGACATAGTGTATAATGTCATAATAATTTGAAATGCAGTGAACAAAAAAAAATTAGAACACAGAATAAAAAGATTTATACATTGTACATAAAATAAAAATGATTCGGAATACAGTATATGCAAAATCACATAGTGTAAATGTTCAACCAATTACATACTAATGTAATGAGCTGGTATAAAGTGCTGGCCAAGCTTTAGCCAAACTAAGTTAGCCTACATCTCTAACGCACACATATCTGTATTCTTGTGAAAGGAGTTCCTTATTTTTTTTATTGCAAGACATTATCTAAAGAAATTAGTTTTTTAGGTAGCCTGTTCCAAGAATTAGGAGAAATCTTGTAAAAGAAATGTTCACAAATAACTAAAGAGAAGAGAATCTAATTAATGTGATGGTGCCATTATGATTATGTCTAAAGGTATAACTGGAATGATGTGCCTACAATTTATTAGTGAGTAATGAGCAATAACTGCTTTCATATAATAAGCAACAAAATAACTAAAATAAAATATAAATTAAATTAAAACAACAACAAGGCCAGGACACCAATTTATTAAAAAGCATAATGAAAAAACTCTAGCTCCTTGGCTCTAAAAAGCCTTCATGCTTTCATGTAGTTTAAATGTTAATGTGCATTGGTGCTCTGGAGGCATGCACTCTAAATTCCAATAAATACTGTGATTGCCCCAGCAATGGCCCAGTAATCAAAGAGCCTCAATCCTCACCACTGGCAACAGTGGGGGATGTAGTCACTGGGAGAATGACAAGTAAACACACAGTAAAATGCAATTTCCCTTAAGAGGACACACACTTGTCAGAAGGGGGCAGAGAGAGATCGCTGTCAGTCTGTGGCTGGTTTCTCCCTCTTTCTCCTGATCCCCAATAAGACTCCCCACTGGCACAGCTATAGGGTTGAGATCTCAGCTGAGTGGCCAGACCAAGATCTCCAGTACCCTCTCTGCTTCGTGTCTCTGACCAAGTAGCTGACACACACACTCTGAGATTTGATTTAAGTGCGCGCACACACACACACACACACACACACACACACACACACACACACACACACACCTGGGAAAGGCTGGCACATATCTACTAGCTATGCCCCCTTCTGCCCAGACTATAAGGTAGTTTCCACTGCCACCAGCCACTAATTAGCTACTTTAAGGCCCTTAACAAAGGGTGTCCAATCCTACTGTGTAATGTTTCTATCAATCCAAATGGTAGTCTGACCAAGAGCAAGGCTATTTAGGAAACTAAACAGACCAGCCACAATTAAAAGGTTTAAATATGTTTAATAATAAATAATAAAAGAACAAGACAATACTCAGTACGTAAATCAGTTACATCAAAGTTCAAAATCACAGGAAATATTCAAAACAACATTGCAGAACAGTCTCAAGTAAATAAAGAAAACATCTAAGTGATACTTTACTATATTCCTATCTGAATCTAAAAGAGTTACTATGCCTAAAAACTTTCAGCAAGGCAAGTGCAGATGTGGTGATGAGTAGATGTTCTCGTTAGGTCAAATACAAAATACAAAATGCCCAGTCTCTCTCTGAGAGAGTTCTTAAATTAATATCAAATTTTACTGCTGGGTTAGCTTGGATGACATCACTTTTTGTCACCTGACTTTCAGTTCCCAAGCTAAACTCCCATTGTCAGAAACTAACAGAATTTAGCATCTCTCTGTGAAAAATATGTATCTCTCAGATGTTTGCAGATCCTGGAAGCCATAAAACAACAAAACACTTCTATATCTCAAACCTAGTAATTAGTTCTCTTTCAAAACAATACAAAAGACTTCCAGCTCTAGACATTTTGTCTGCTACTGCACTGAAACTGAGAAATAACATCTTCTGTTTATGGCCCAGTAATTATAAAAAAAATTTAACTTCAAATATTTTCTCTGATTTTTTTCAAGTTATCCTCCTGTGTTCCAATTTCCATTACACATATACATCTAAACAGTCACAATAGTGCAGGTACATTCGTGTTCTATTCCAATAGGGCATGCTGTGGTTACATTTTTGCTCCGCACTTTACACACACTTCTGTATAAATCATATCAATATTCACAAATGACATTGAATTATTTACAAAATTCCAGATAGCTGGGCTGGCAGTGTGACATTTATTCCCCCAAAAAATTCAAGATAGTTTTTCAAGTGACCCTTGAGAAACTCTATTTGAGAGGGTTGACTATCTGGGAATACCTCACCCCATTCCCTGTCCTGAGAGCCCATCTATGTTGGCATTGCTAACCCCACTGTGGTACAGCACTGGTTATATCATATGTCTGTAACCCTAGGCTCCATCTTAGTAACATGGCATTTTGCTGGCTGGCTCGGTGTAGCCATGTTAAGGGATTGTGGTCTGTAACTACAGTGAATTTCCTTTCATAAAGATAAGGTTGAAATTTCTGCAGTGCCCACACTATGGCTAGGCATTTCCATTAATACAGCTGCATAACACTCCTCCCTGAGTTGGAGCCTATGACTGAGATATACCACTGGGTGCTCTTCTCCCACTGAGGGTGCCTGGCTGAGCACAGCACCCACCCCATGGTTTGAAGCGTCCACCTACAAAATAAATTATTTGCTGTAATCTAGACTGGCTAACACAGGGGGTCCTCCCAAAGTTCCTTTAAGCTTCTGGAATGCCTGCTCACATGCTGGGGTCCACACTACCTTATCTGGCTTGTTTTCCCTTGTCAGGTCTGTGAGGGGAGCAGCTATGGTACTATAATTGGGGGCAAACTTTCTGTAGTACCCTGCTGTCCCTAAGAATGCTTTAACCTGTTTTTTCATAACAGGGGCAGGCCATGCTTGAATGGCTTCCACTTTGGCAGGTTCTGACCTGATATTAGCACTCCCCACTCTATGTCCCAGGTAGGAGACCTTTGAAATACCCTCCTGACATTTGCTGGGCTTAATGGTCAACCCTGCCCTCTGTAATCTTCCCAGCATCTCCATCACATGCTGAAGGTGCTCTTGCCAGGAATGGCTGTAGATGGCAATATCATCCAGGTAAGCAAGGGCAAAATCTCCTGCTAGGATATGATCTACCAGCCTCTGTTAAGTCACTGGGACATTTTTTATCCCAAAGGGCATCTTCGTGAACTCATATAAGCTGAAAGGAGTCACAAAGGCTGATCTCTCTCTAGCACTGGGAGTCAAGGGCACCTGCCAGTAACCTTTAGAAAGATCAGTAGTGGTAATATACTTAGCCCCACCCAACTGTTCTAGGGCTTCATCTGTCCTAGGCATGGGGTAAACATCTGACTTTGTGTGACTATATAATTTTCTGTAGTCCACACAGAACCTGTTGCTGCCATCCTTTTTTGGTACCAGCACCATTGGAGATGCCCAGGGACTACTCGACTCCGGAATTATCCTAGCTCCAACATTTCCGTTATCTCCTCCCTCAGAGTCTTTCTGACTCACTCAGGCACCCTATAAGGGCCCTGCTTAATATGCCTTTGGGGTCCTGTATCCACATGGTGCTGCATGAGGTGGGTGCACCCTGGTTTCCCAGTAAACATGTCCCCAAACTCCTTTAACATTGCTCGGATTTCTAAACCCTGGGTAGGGGATAGCTGCTGGGATATTGCTACCCACTCCACTGAGTTGTCAGTCTAAGCCTCACTGAGGAGATCAGTGACCAGATCCCTTTCAGACTCCTCCTGCCATGTACTGCAAATGCTCAGCACAAGGGCCTCCTCATCATGGTATGTTTTCATCATGTTAACATGGTTCAATTTATGCCACTGCTTCCTGCCTACCAGTTTTACCATGTAGTTAACATCACTGATCTTCCTTAACACCTTGAAGGGTTCCTCCCAAGCTGCCTGCAACTTGTTGTGTCCCAACAGGAATAATGGCCATTACCTGCTGCCCTGCAGCATACTCTCTAGCTCAAGCATTTCTGTCATACCAGACCTTTTTCCTGCTCTTGGGATTCTGCCAAGTTCTCCTGGGCCAAGCCCATGAGTTCCCTGAGCCATGTCCTGAGGTTTAGGACATATGCCACAACAGACTCCTTGTGAGATTCACACTCACCCTCCCACTCATAGGATCATAGGTTCATAGGTAGATACTAGGCTATCTGCCCTAGGGCATTTATAAGCCTAGCCAGAGTGTATTTGGCTTCTGCCTCCGAATTTGATTAGCCTACTGTGCCTCTGTAAAGTAGATCACAGAAGGTACCCTTTTAAGATTAGTTTACTGTGCCTCTGTCTAGCAGGGACACAGAAGAGATCCCAGGGGTGAATTTGCGATTTCCCATCCACGCGTCCAGATTTCGCTTGAAGAGGGTCAGCGAGGGGCTGTGTCTAACATGAATTGGGATTCTATTCCAGAGTGAGGGGAGCCTCTGGGAAATGAATCTGTCCCTCCAGCATGTCCTAGTTATTTTTGTACTGCATTATCAAAATCATTCATTATCAGGACATCTGCAGGGATATCCTCAAACACACCTACTTGCCAGCTTCCTTTTCCACCCTCCCAGTCAAAGTGAACTCTAGCCAAAGGTATTTAGAATGGGGTCGCTCCTAAAGCTCTGACTGGAGTAGACTGCCCAAGAAAGTAGTGCTTCTCTTTAACCATTGCAGGCTTCACAATGGTGAGGTCAGAGGCTGTGTTCCTCTTAGTACTGGCCTCTTTCCCATCCAATAAGATAGGATGCAACCTCTTGTGATAGTTTGTTATCCTTGTTTTCTCCAGACAACTTACTGGCTCTCTCACCTTTTGTTCCCCACCTTGCCTCTGTGGACATCTACATGCTACATGGCCCCACTGGTTGCATTTAAAACATTTAACCCTTGGTCCTGGACATGTACCTGGACTAGTGGCATCTCCTGCTACTAGCAGACTCTGTTGGGGCAGTCTGGGCTGCCCACCATGGGTTGCCTTAGAACCATAAGCAGCACTGGGTGTCCCTTTCCTGTGCAGTGATGACCTGCTTGCTAGGTATATGTCTTCCATTTTCCCCAACTCATCTGCAGTATTGCATTGTTTATCAGCTAACCAGATTCTCATCTCCTCAGGCAAAGTGCTAAGGTCTGGTTCCCTCACCAAACGGTCTGCCAGCCCTTCTAAAGTGGTGACTTGACATCCATTCACCCACCTATGAAAATAAGTGCTTAGTTCAGCAATATATTCACACACACTTTAATCTACCTTGCGCCTATGCTCACGAACCTTTTTCCTGTAAGCTTCAGATGTTAACTAATCAGTATCAGACAGTTTAGAAATAGCAGTTACAGCTTTACCATGGAGTAAGGGGGTCAGGAACTATACCTAGAGCCCTTGGTCAACATTATACTGTTTACATAACCTTTCAAACATATGAATGACAATATCAAAATTATCACCCTCTGTAAATTGGGAAAGAAACTTACTGACCTTTATTGCTACTGGGGTTCAGTTATTCCCTTCCCCATTACCTCCATGAGCCTGGCAAAGAGTCAACATCTCCTTTTCATGTTGCCTCTGCCTCTCATTCTCCACAGCTTCCAGACATCTCAGTCTCTTTGCTGCTTCTAATTCCATTTGTTTCTCTTGCGCAGTCTCTCTGCTGATTCTGTTTTCAAATGTTTGGCCTCCAGTTCAAGTCTCTTTAACTCCAGATGGATTTTTAAGTCGTCTGTGGAAAGGTTGAATTCTGCGAGTTGTACATCTCCAATGCCAGCCTGGTTGTCATCCGGATTGCTGGTCTGCGATGCAGCTGTGCCCAAGGCTACAATCATTTCTGCCTTAGTCAGGTTGGCATGCACCAGTCCTTTAGCCAGGCACATCTCAGTCAACTGGCTTCTTGTCAGGTTGCCATACTCCTCTGTTGACATGCTTGCCTACTCTCCTTGACTAACTAAGCTAACAAAAAATAAATAAATAAATCAATTGTGATATGAAACCCTGAATGTTCACTGTCTGGCTGATTGAGAGTACAACCACCTTCAGTGACCACTGTTCACAGGCTACATGAATTCAATATCCACACCACTACAAGAAAATTAAAATGTGATGTGGCTATCCTACCACTGCCAACCAATTAATATGTAATGCCCCAGCACTGGCCAGTAATCAAGAAGCCTCAATCCTCATCACTGGTAACAGTGAGAGATGTACGCACTGGGAGGATGACAAATACACACACAGTAAAGTGCAATTTCTCTTAAGAAGATCACAGTCAGTCTGGGGCTGGTTTCTCTCTCTTTCTCCATATCCCCAATAAGGCTCCCCACTGGCACAGCTATAGGGTTGAGATCTTAGCTGAGTAGCCAAACCAAGATCTCCAGTTCCATCCCTGTCCAACCACTGCTTCCTGTCCTTACCCAAGTAGCAGACACATGCACTCTTTGAGATTTGATTTACACGCACACACACACCTGGGAAAAGCTGGCACAGATTTACTAGATATGCCCCCTTCTGTCCAAACTATAAGGTAGTTTCTACTGCCACCAGCCACTACTTAGCTACTTTAAAGTCCTTAACAAAGGGTGTCCAATCCTACTGTGTAATGTTACTATTAATCCAAATGGTAGTCTGACCAAGAGCAAGGCTATTTAGGAGTGGCCTGTACAGTATCACCAAATAGATATGCACGTATCCTAAGAGCTTAAATATCTCTAAACAGAACAGCCACAATTAAAGGGTTTAAATATGTTTAATAATAAATAATAAAAGAGCAAGACAATACTCAGTAAGTAAATCAGTTACATCAGAGTTCAAAATCACAGGAAATATTCAAAACATCATTGCAGGATAGTCTCAAATAAATAAAGAAAATATCTAAGCTATACTTTAGTATATTCCTATCTGAATCTAAAAGAGTTACTATGTCCTAAAAACATACTTACAATAATACTCAAGTGATGAGTAGATGTTCTTTAGGTCAAAGACAAAATACAAAATGCCCAGTCTCTCTCTGACAGAGTTCTTAAATTAATATCAAATATTACTGCTGGGTTAGCTTGGATGACATCACTTTTTGTCACCTGACTTTCAGTTCCCAAGTTAAACCCACACTGTCAGAAACTACTAGAATTTAGCATCTCTCTGTGAAAAATATATATCTCTCAGATGTTTGCAGATCCTGGAAGTCATAAAACACTTCTACATCTCAAACCTAGTAATTACTTCTCTTTCAGGACAATACAAAAAACGTCCAGCTCTAGACATCGTGTCAACTACTGCACTGAAACTGAGAGATAACATCTTCTGTTTATGGCCCAGTAATTATAAAGAACAGTTTAATTTCAATTATTTTCTCAGAATTTTTTCAAGTTAACCTCCTGTGTTCCAGTTTCCATTAAACATATACAACTAAACAGTCACAATAGTGCATGTACATTCCTGTTCTATTCCAATAGGGTATACTGTGGTTACATTTTAGCTCAACACTTTACACATACTTTGGTATAAATCATACCAATATTCACAAATAACATAGAATTATTTACAAAATTCCCGATAGCTGGGCTGGCAGTGCGACAAATACACCTGGAGCATTTTGACAAAATCAGGTTATGTCCTCACTAGATTCTAGATTTTAAACTGGATTTTATACGTTATAATAAATGCAATAAAATATTATTTTTAAGTATTTTGTAAACAACTTATAATGTCTCAGTTACTACTTAAGCTACACACATACTGTCAGCACTATTTTGCTTGTCCATATGTGATCTTTCATATGGGTTACGCAGTTCAGTTTATTTTACCCATTTGTTGAGATATTTAGAAAAATATGAAAATTATGACAATATAAATACATAGTATATGAACAACAATATATCTTAAAACAAGACAGAGGTCAGATATCAGTACAGTTGTCTACCAATCATGTAGGCATTGATGAAATATTTCAACAGCTTTATTTTGCATATTTTTTTAATTATTAATGCAATATGAACAGGCTATATTAGATGTCTAAAGGCATTTATTTATTTATTTATTTATTTATTTACAGTTTGTTTTCCAGGATAGTCCATTGGGCTAAAAGGAGCCCATTTTCAATGGAGTCCTGGGGAGAAAAGCTCCAGAGAAATACAAATGCATAGTACAGAAAGAGCACAATCCATAATATACATTTCAATTAAATGTTAAATACATAGGTTCATAGGTTCATAGGTTCATACTAGGCTATCTGCCCTAGGGCATTTATAAGCCTAGCCAGAATGTGTTTGGCTTTCGCCACCCATTTTAAATTTATTTTGCTATGCCCTTTTTCGAGGTTAGTATACTGTGCCTCTGTCTAACAGTGACACAGAAGTGATACCCGGGGTAAACCTACGATCTCCCATCCACTCATCAAGATTCCTCTTGAAGAGAGTCAATGAGGGACTCTGCCTAACCTGGACTGGGATTTTATTCCAGAGTGAAGGGAGCCTCTGGGTTATGAATCTGTCTCTCCAGCATGTCCTATTTATTTCAGTGCTGAGGTTCAAGTCTCTCGAGCGCGTAGCTCGATGGGATTTGGATTTTCTGAGGTGCAGCATGTCCATTAATTTGCAATTTGTTTTCCAGGATAGTCCATTGGGCTAAAAGGAGCCCATTTTCAATGGATGTTATTTTACTATATTTTGTATAGTACAAACCCATATTGCACAATTCAAATAGATGTTACATAATACAGAAATAAAAGATTTTCGGAGACATCAGTAGGATGTAACAACAAAACACCTGGAAAATTTGTAGGATGTAACCATAAAAACACCTGGAAACATCAGTAGGATGTAACTACAAAAACACCTGGAGACATCAGTAGGATGTAACTACAAAAACACCTGAAGACAATCAGTAGGATGTTAAATTGAAGTGCAATTATGTTCATTGGTGAGAGACTGATAAAGCATACATTTTTATTTTCTGTAGTTTGTAAAACCGTGTGTGTGTGTGTGTGTGTGTGTGTGTGTGTGTGTGTGTGTGTGTGTGTGTGTGCGCGCACGCGCATGTACATGCATTTTTTTGTATATATGCACATATATCATTTTGAAAGCCGTGATACCAGGCTGAAATTCTTATAGTTCTTCAAATTAAATGAATTACCAGATTTATCTGGGAGTACAACAAAGCTACTTTGAAAGTTCTGAAACATACGGACCAGTTAATAAAGTACTAAAATTAGTAACAAAATTGGGAAAATGACATATACTGCGGTGGTGCTGCTGCGGTAGCATTGTCGCCTCACAGTAAGACGTTGTCCTGTTCAATTCTCAGCTAGAGCGTCTTCTGAGCAGTGACATGGTGAATGGGTGTACCTTCATTGAAGGTTGTGCATCAGAGCTGGCAACTCGGCACGTAAAAATCTAATGCCAATCATTAGTGGATCGGAGTTTCGCTGTGGCAACCCCTAACCGGGAAAAGCCGAAAGACACAACAACAACAACAACATTTCTAAACATTTTTGCTAAACTGCTAATTTATCCAAAGATAAATGTCCAGTAAAATATGCAACACCAGACTTAGTCAAAAAAGAAGTCATGCCATTTGGACATTGTTAGTTTTCATATTTTTAGAAAAAGTAGTAAGAAATACCTCATCAAGTTCAAATTCATTTTAATGGACTTAGCACTCTAAGTACACTGAGGAAATTAATAGAGGTCAAAATCAAGGTGAAAAGGGGTCCTTGCTTGCAGTAATCAAGGCTGAATTTCAGGAGGTAAGGTCTTCTGAAAGGAAGATGATACCTGGTCTCTCAGAGTCATTATGTCATTGATGATAACACCAGGATACAGATTTACCTTGTTAACAACAGTAAGCCCATAACTCACATACAAGATACAGAAATTAATGGCTGGATAATTTTAGTTTCTCAGGGTGCCCCATATTGTGACTCTGTATTAGATGTCATGGGCTATAGATAATTACAAAATATCCAAGACTATTGCAAGTGTATTGATAACAGACATGAACTCCTGAGTTAAAGAGCTGTACAAATGACTCTCATCCACACAGTATTAATACCAGAATCACCTTTTGAAGAGTGGTCCTAAAGGAAGCACATAAAACAACTGGCCAACAGTGAGCCCTGCATAACTCCAAAGACAAGGTGTAGGATAACTATCATCATTAGAACTGATTAGAGCAGTCAGAATACAAAGCTGCAATACAGACATATAAATAGGAAAGTACCAGAAGGTACATAATTTAACATATATTGAGAAGTACTAGAGCACTAGTTCAGAGCTCCTTCTGAGAAAAGTTAATCAATGAACAGTGCACCAAATGAACCAGGAAACAAAAAGCATAGCTAGGAAAATATTAATACATATAACACATCTCATAAGTAAATTAACTTAAACTATGACAGACACCTTTATGTGAAACTGGTGTGGTAAAAATGGAAGAGGTAAAGGAAGGATGGTAAAAGGAAGGGGAAGACAACAGGCGGGGGAAATGATATACAGAGAAGGGAATGGGATTATTGTGGGAAAACTGGAGTAAACAAACTACATAAGCAGTACTGTCAATCATTACCAAAAGTTTAAGCTTAGGTAGGTAACTCTGGCAGTCAAGATTTTCAGGAGACAAAGAAAAAAGGAATCAAGACAATGAAGTGGTGATGAGCCAGTCTTGATGGGGGTCTAGTACTTTAAATTTACTGCAGGGAATGCTGGTAGTGATTGTGAGCACAGCTGTTTCAGATATCAGCCACCACATGACCAGGTATCTAGTATGATGTCAGTATGACCAGAATGAGTGCATCCTTTAAGTAAAATGGACCCCTGCCCCCCAAATCACACACATAGTGACAACTTAAATAACTGGACACACAATCCATCCACACAACTGATAACAGAAACAACTGGGTAAAGCTCCAAATCATTATGTAGCTGGATGTATCCTTATAATTAGTGATAGAAATTTATAATAATCAGGTAACTGAAACTCGGTCCATTGCCAAGAACAATCAGGACAAGTACTGCAAATACTTACATGACAGGAGAACCTAATCACCTTCATTTTGCGCTTCTTGGGTAAAAATGCTTCCTAGGTCACCGAGTGTGCTGGGTTATTCAGCCTATTAACCACTTGAATTAAAAGGTCAGCTGTATAGTTGCAGAAATATATGCACTCTTAATAAGAACACTGATTTTTATGAGAAACTTCTGCTTCTTGTAAGACGCAGTGTTCATTAAGGACAAGCCTGATGTCCATAAGACTAGTTCAGCTCCATCTACCCTTCAGCCTCCATCCCATTCTCCTACGTCCACAGAGGTCATCATTAAGCCAAGGTGGGGTGAGCTGAACAGACAAAAATGAGGCAAGTAGGTCAAAGGAATGTTTCAGAGCCTTGGTAATACATCTACAAGGAGCTCACCTAGACTCCCTGGAATGGACTTTTAAAGGAACTAGTGGAAGTTGGGAATAAACAGAACACCCATTATGGCACTCAAGTTTCTACACAATCTGTATGTACTAAATCAGGCTTCTGCCACGTGAAATTCCCTGTAGCTCAAACCAGGTGGTGATTACACTAGTTGGCTGGATCCATCACTGTGTCAGAAATCATCATATTGAGTTTGACCACCAATCCAAGGCATGCCCTAAATGAAGTGGTGACAATCTGACTGAAACAGAGTCACTTTGTGAGCTATGAAAATGTTCTCACACAGCCCAGAAAATGGAAGTCACCTATACCAACCATTTTGGGGACCTTAACATGAAGCGAGTGAAATATGTAAACACCTGTTGAAATGTCTTCAGACAACCAGATGGATGCTGATGAGAAGAAACTCATAACATTGTTCCTGTACCAAGGATATGCACAAAGGAGATGGCCTTCTCACTATATAACTGGATCAGATGTAGGGCTATTCAACACCCTACCCCAAGTCCTAACACTACTAGTAGATTGAATAACAAAAAACTCTGGGGATCTTTTACTACCAGATATGGACTGAAGCTGTCACTCATCCAGATTACTGCAGTAAATTTCATATCAATATTCTGAACCAAAACAAAGATAATGCTCAGATTGATATGGATGGGCAAAGTCTTAGTGTGTACTGTCCTGAGGAGGACCAATAGATCCTCATACCTGGCCATGTTATACAAATGAAGTCCACAGTATTTCAACCAATGATGAAACATAGTGTTGAGATCACTTTCACCCCAGGGAGATACCAAGCAATCAAGAGGGACACCAGGCCCTTCTCCTAACAGCCAGTATGCTGCTTCATTTGGGGGTCCCACCTTGTGACATTGGAAGACACAGTATGAAAAACACAGGCTTGTTTCAGCTTCCTGCTGAGTACAATACCAAAGCTAAACTGGCTGACCATATCTCCCCATTGCCCCTTGTAACTGCTATGGCATATCATTAATAAACTAACAATAAAAGCATTTGGATGAAGAACTTCACCCAAACATCATTCATTGCAAGAAGTATGCCACCCCCCACAAACACACATACACATCTCTGATCTTAAAATATACTTCATCCAAGAATGTACCAACAATGGGAAATTTAACTGCATTGTCCTGCTCTCTGATTTATTAAGATCTTTAAGGTGGTACACTTATCAATACGGAATATGCAGCAAAGCCCCCCTCCTAACATTGTGGGTGCAAAGGAGTAAAGCTCCCCTGAAAAAAAGGAAGATTTCCCTGACTGCAGTCATTCTATTCAGACATAATGGTAAAACAAGTTGCAGAAGCTGTACAGTCAGTACATTTGGTATGTTCTGGTTGTTTCCAGCAAGTACATGTAGACCTGCAAACATGAGTTAGAAATCTTGAGGTCATAAAATCATGGAACACTAAAATGATGTTCCTGGAATATATTTTCTGACCCAAGTCATGAACAAAGTATGTAGCTAAGAAACTACAAATGCTTCCTGGAATAATTATGAGTCCGCAAAACCCAAAACAAGAAAAGTAATCACTGATCTGCAAGACAGAAGTAACCATGCTGCATACACACAGCACAAAGAAGACATAAAATTAGCAATGTCCATGGGAGTACATAATATTGGCAAGCACATACAGCTACAAAATAACTGTAGGGTAGTTAGCTAGGCCCATAATGCTGACTAACAATCTGTTCCTGACTACTGAAAACTGGTGACATCCATGTGAAACACAAGTAAATCCCTGTGATAATGAACTGCCTCATGCCCAAGTGAGAACAGGAAAAACAACGTAACCAGAAGTGGAGAACATTCAGGGCCATCCCAACTAAATGAGTTTTGACATGATCAGGTGGAAACAAGAAGGATAACATTTATAAACAGCAAGTTCAACACACGGGAAATAGTGGTATCTGAAACAGACAGATGGGACAAGTAGGGCACCATTAACATAACAAGTTCAATCCCATGGCTGGGCAGTTCTCAATGTTGTTATATTGAATAAGGAGTCATACAGTTAGTCACATATAGCCCAAAGTGGCAGTTACATAGCCCAAGTCTGTTAATCTGTGCTATAAGGACACAAGCTGTACTCCATGAACAGAGTTAATATGGCCAGGTTAATTCAAATATTAATGTCAGGAAACATGGAAATTAAAATGTCAGTCTACATACCACTAGGAAAGGCACAATCACCCCCTTAGTTGGTATTTAAGTAATTTGAATGCTGATATGCTATCAGTCCCGTACAGTATAAGGGTAACAAAAGCAGCATCACTGTAAAAAGTACAGCCTGGAAAACATACCAGTTAAGTAATATATGGTCAACACAAAGAGTAACAGCAGTTGTGTTGATTATAGTGCCATGCCATAACATTTCAGCAAAGGCAAGCTCACAAATTATCATAAAATCTAGAGTTTATACACTTTCATTTGGTAACCTGGGTAGAATATTAATTCCAGTAGACCATTTTCACACACAGACCAGGATTATCAGGTTCAGCCCAGACTAATACAAAAAATGAAAAATAATATTGAAAACATGGCAAACATGCAGTTTTCACATCTGAATGGAATTGTGTCTCTGAGTTGCAGCTTATCACCAGCATATTACTGGGCAGTCCCATATTGCCCATTTAGTGCTGGTGGTGATAATTTTTCTAAATCCCAGGCTATGACGGTAAACGCATTATGTCTAATGAGTATTAGAAACTAAATATTGACTAAACATGAAGAAAGTACTGAAATACTACTTAAAAACATTTACACTAAAGTCACACTGTATGACCTAACCAGCAACTCTAATTATTTGAATATCAGTAACCAGGTTTCTACAGGCCTTAAAAAGACAATATAAACAGTCAAGGCATCGATCTATCAAGAAAAAACAAAAAAAAGAAAAAAAAAACATTTTTACAGGCAACAAGTCCCTCTGCATACCTGATATGGTGGACTTCATCCCCCATACCTTCTTAATTATGTATACTGACTCAACGGTAAAGAAAACAGAAAACACCACAAATAGTGATTCATTATCATGGTGTAAGAAGTTACATCAGTAGTGATTTCAAATAATAAAGTCTACTTGAAAAGTTTGAACTCTGCAAATTAATAATCAATGAATGGAAACCTCATCTGTGTGCATGTGTGTGTGCGCGCGCGTGTGTGTATGTATATGTTTATGTTTGTGTGCGTGCATGTCTGTGTGCAAGAGTGTGAATATTTGTGTGCGTGCATGTCTGTGTGTCCGTGTGTGTGTGTATACATGCCCGTGTCTACTAGGGCAGCAGTGTACAGCAGTTCTTCTAAACTCCCCATCATCAGAACATTCCCCTAATATATCACTGAGCTTGTTAATGTGCTCACCTACTTCTTATCCCAAACGTTCTTTCACACTTTATCAGACCAGCCTCATTACCCAATTAACATTACTCTTCACAACTTCAGCGCCTAACTATCTCCAGTGCTGTATTTCAATAAAATTGTCCTTTAAAATCAGTGTTTTGTAAAGTGCAACCACCAAAGCTGTCTTTGTGTTAATTTTGTATAAAATATTTACTTTAATGCATGTGTTCTAGAGTGCTATATTTAAAACTATCTTTGTATAATTTTTATAAAACATTCATTTTAATGTACGTGCATTGCACTGTGAGGTTATTTCATTGCTGAAGTCTTGCTATTTCATTGCTATAACCTTATAAATGTCTTTGCTTCAATATCTGTTTTGCAGTCATAATAACTTTATATATATATATATATATATATATATATATATATATATATATATATATATATATATATAAAACCATGGAGCTTTTCTCCCCAAGTCTCCACTGCAAAGGGGATTTAATTCTCAGTTGGGCACTGCCGGTAAATAAATAAATAAATAAAGCAGTGTATATACTTAACCACTATCAGGGTAATGCCTCAAATGGCTTATAATAATATTGGTTCACACCCCCACATTTTATTTATTATTTCCACCTTATAAACTGTAAATAAACTAGGACTAACTGACTTGTAAAGGGTATATGCATTATCGAGACTAGTCCTGGTAGCACAGGTAGCAGATATTCAAAAAAGATCAAATGCAATGTCTGCTTTTTTTTATTTTATTTTTTTTTTTACTTCACATAGGTCAGCTGCTTGATAAAGACTGCTGTATGTGTGGCAGATCTGCCCAGCATAGTTGACATCTGGACAGGAGTGAAATGGTTCTTATTGTAATAGAATAGTAGAATACATTTCTTTTAAATTAAAAATAAATAAATCAGAAAGTGGCAAGTAGCTGAATGTGTCTCTTGAATTCAGCTTTGGTACTGGGGCAGTAGTAAGGGTAAGGAATGAGTCAGGACTGTGCTGAGGCACTGCTGGAGGTGAAAAGTTTGTTGTTGTCCTCAGAACGAAGCACTGCTTCATTCCCTTATTACATTATTTGTATATGTGTATAAAAGGAAGGGTATATGTTGTATAAAAGGAGGGGCATCAGATAGTGTAATTTTCCTTGCCAATAAAAGTAGCATATACCATTGTGACATTTTCAGTTTCAGTTGCATGCTTGGTTTAGATTCTTGTTGGACCTCCTCGTTACTCAAAGTTTGGGACTGTCCATAATGTCATGCAACAGTGTGGGACAGTCCATAATGTCATGCAACAGTGTGGGACAGTCCATAATGTCATGCAACAGTGATTTACAAAATGTAGTAGTTCCAGCTCATAACAGTCACCATTTCAGAAACAAAAACACATTTCTAAACAAAAAGCATACTTTTGATCAGGATAATGGTACTGAAACAATGATCAATAAGAAAAAAAAAAAATTCTGGGGTCACAATAGAAGAATTGGTAAAGTATAAATGTTCGCACTCCCATGGACTGGCCTTAAGATAGTTACAAGTTCAGCTATGCCGTGTGTATAATTATTATTACTATTATCTTTATTATCACGTTAATAGTTTTCCTTTTGTACACTTTTCTTATAAATTTAAATAAGCAATAAATATTGGTATTTTGTTTCTAAATGGTTACTACTTAAACTGAAACACGGTTAAAGGACAAAAGCCTACACCCTACCCATCACTGCCCCATTGTATGGACAAAATATAACACTGTTACAAACAACGGAAGGTAAGGTTTTCAGACTCACAAATCTTGCCAAATCCACAGAGCTTTACGCCTTTTCAATACAAAGTGCAAACTGGCTGCAAGCTGATGCTAGCACCATGTACTTGCTTAACACAGAGACAATTAAATTATGAAAAAAAAAAAAAAAGATACTGCCCACCACCAGCAAACATATGATCTCTTCATAATGCAACTTACACTTGTCGTAACAGTAATATCCTAAAAATTAATCAGGCCTCAGGTCACTCTAGCAGTGTGTGAAAAATCCTTCTACAGTCTAGCTCCTAAAAGTTGGAATACACTTCCTAACAATATTTAGTACTATTTAATAAAAAATTAAATCTTATCTATCTCAAGAATACAAATGCATATGTTTTAGAGATGATGGATAGCTTAGAGCTTAATGTTTTCAGTTAATTTCCTATGCAATAATGCTATGCTGCCAAGGTGTGGCGCTGTTAGAATTGATGCAGAAAGTTGCACTATGCACTGTGATTTCTCCATTGTATTTAAGTTACTGAGCAAACTAATACTGCAAATTTGACATTTTGTTTAACATTCTGTGTATATTTCTTTTATATACTGTAACTGTTTGATGTATATAATATTTACTCACTGCCTTTGTCGCATGATCTGGGAAGTGGCTGAAAAAGGTCCTCTTCATATCCACTCATCTGGTTAACAAACAATAAATAAATAAAGCTGATTTCAGAAACTTCAAAACAGGTTGAAAGTTTTGGAGTTAACATTACTAACTATTGCCCAAACTGCAATGTTGTGAGCAAATTATTAATACATCAGTCCATGACTATTCAGTGCAACTGTGACTAAGAATAAATACCACTTAATGCAAGTCAAAAACTGGGTAATATGTTCAGCCTGTTAAGTTTTGTTAGGATTATATGCAGTTTTATAAAAGTAAAGAGATGGTCTGATGATGACAAATGTTATGTTTCTTTAAATATTCAGTAAACGTTCACAGAATGTATAGTATCATGCGAACTGTGGGAATATTTTTTGCAGTGGTTCCCACACCAATTAGCCAGTCATATAGATTATATGTCAGTATAAAAGAATGAACTCTGGAAGGCTTAAGTCAGGAATTTAGTTCCTCACTAGAGGGATAGTATGTTGTATTGTAAGGAACACCCAGAAGCAAACTGAGGAAGGGCCCAATTTGGGCTATTTTGAGGAACATAAATTGGGAACTGTGTCTGATTTGGGACTGAGAATGAACCCTAGAAGGAAGGCCTAGAAGCTGAGAGTGTTGCTTATAAGAAAGGTCTAAAATCTGGGAGTGAACTGCTGGAAGTCTGTTTTCTGGAGCAGAGAGAAAGAGCCCTAGGAGAGAGAGGACTAAAGTCTGAAAATTAACTTTTGGATCATTTGAACTGGAAGCTAAGATTTGTGTCTAGGAAAAAGGGCTATCTAGACTTAAAGTGGGCTCTATGGACTGTTGAACTATTCAAAAGATAATGCTTGTTTTGCATTATGTAAAGGCTAAGTAAGTTGTCATTTTAGACTGTGAGTGCAATAGCTGATTATAAATTCTTAAAACTCAATTAAAATGGGTCTATATTACCAAAGCAAAACTCCAAATAGCCGAATACCACAACATCGACACATAAAGAGCAAAATAGCAAAAGTACGAATGGCCAACTCCGCAAATCTTTTCCCAGGGGAAAACTTCCTTGACCATTATCGGGAATTTGCCCTTTTCTCCACTGTGGAGTGATCTCAGAGTTGGTGTATTTAGTTAGGGGGGTGTGGTGGGCACAGCCCCCCACATTGGGGGGTGTGGGTGGTGAAGCCCCCCCCCCCCCACTTTCATAGGGTTTGACAGTTTGTTTTTGTTTTGGTCAGCCGAGCGATTGTTTTACCCTGGAAAAACATTTTGTGGAAGTGGCTGTTTGTACTTTTGCTATTTCACTCTTTATGTTGTGGTATTTGGCTATTTGGAGTTTCAGTTTGTTAATACAGACCCAATAAAACATGCCTTTGCCACTCAAATATAACAGCACTGACAAGATTCTGCTTAAGTTTAAGATGGAGATGGTCCAAAATAGGACGATGTAGTGAGCAAATCCGCCCCTAACAAAAACTGACAGTTTTCTTTTCATGGGAGAAAAAAAGGATAGTCTACCACTTCCCCCACCCTCACCCCATTTGTATACTCCCAGCTGGCCATCAGATGCTCAGCTGTACCATTTTTCCATAGTGTCACTGGTACTATCTCCTGGGGCTAGAACAGCACAAATGGTGAGTTTGCAGCGAAAATGGAGCAGAACAGTCTGCACTGGCCCTGTGTGCTAAGCAAAATTGTTGGTATGCCCTAACTAGGTGGAATTAGTACACCATGTAGGACATCAGCTGGCATACCCCTCCCCAGATGCCACAGTTTGTCCTGCAATCTGTCTCATTATTACTGCACATTCCCACCACCAGGGATGTGTCTTTGTCAGGGACAGATACCTTTCCCTCCCTCCCAGGGGGGGGTCAAGCCAGCAAAGCTGGATAATCATCTACCCTTATCTCAATAACATGTTAAAGACCAACAACGTGAAAGGACGGATTAGCAGAAGATGAGTACGCAGAATGGTGAATGTTATGTGTGTTCTAAAACTATATTCACAGTTATGACAGTACAGCAAATACTGAAGTTTACAATTTCTTTTTAGAAATACAATAAAAAGGCAATTGTTTCCCATGTACACAAGTTTATGTTTGTAAATGAGGACAATTGACAATAAAAAAAAACAGCTGGGATCTTTACACCTCTACATTGTTAATACTTGTATTTCTGTATTTTAAGGCAGACAGAACAATAGATGCTGACCTGGAGGGTAAAATGGAAAGGGACAATAAGGAACTCCTGTAGGAAACATTAATCAGCAGGTATTCTTCTGTTTTCAGTCACTGGTTTGATGCATTTCACAATGGCTATAATGAAAATACTAAACTGCTTGGCAACATAAACTAAATAAGCAATAACTTATTTATACATTGCAAGCCAACCCTGTCTGAAAAATTGATATCTAAAACTAGTTTGAGTAATGCAACACCACAATACCCCTGCAACAACGCAAAAGAAAGGCAGTACACAATTCTCAAGATTGAGGTTTTCAAAGTAATCATCTGCTCCTTCACCCTTGGACTAATTCTTTAAAACTCTGTTACCAGCAAAACCCAAGACTTCCCTTAACATTTATAAAACATTACCTCCTCTTTTGCTCTGACATGGAAAAGAGCTATTTCACAACTGAGTTATCCCTGCCAAAATCAATAGATCCAGTTTTATTAAATGTGTGTTCTCATCTGGACTTTAGTCAGACGAACTTCCGCTTTGCAGATTTATGTTCCTAGCAGGAAGATCACAGGCTGATGTGCTGATACAGGGACTGAATGATTTTCAAATCTCACAGGCATTCTCTGTGTTCAAAATCTTGACATAGCATCCTGTCAAGAAGTCTCATGCCTACTGATAAGAGACTTTAATGAGAAATTACACCATAATGTAGGTTTCATCAGTTCAAAGCAAACATGTGTGTGTCTCTAAAGTTATTACATACAGTTACAGGAAGTGAAAACAGAACACATCAGCTATGAATGAGTAACAAAATAATGACTATATACGTTTGCATATATTAGGACTTCAGTTTTTAATATTATATCTTGCATGTATGATGTGTCTCTAGCTGTGTGTCTATCTACCTACATATGTATGCACTAATGTTTTTCAATTTTATAACACATAATGGAGTAATTTTACATTGCTGGTGCTAACACGCAGATTTAAGTACTTTATCAGATGTACTAAAGATATTGCATTTGTTGTTGTTGTGTCTTTCGACTTTTCCCGGTTAGGGGTCGCCACAGCGGAACTCCGGTCCGCTAATGATTGGCAGTAGATTTTTAAGTGCTGAGTTGCCGGCCCTGACGCATCAATTCTTAGTTAATAGGAAGGAAGCAATGTGTTCTACTTCATCATCACACCTCTGAGTACAGCCCTTATATCAATGGTGTCTCACAGGACTCAATGTTTGGACCGGTTCTATTTAGCCTTGTTTTTTTTTCTTCAGCAGCAAAATAGTAGATTAGAAAATATGCTGGTGATATGACAGTCAGAGCTATTATAACTAATGACATGGACATCATTTCCCTGAATAGTAACTAAGGGAATACATTTAAATCACAATAACTGCAAGATAATGTATCTTGGTCCAGTACAGGTTACTCTACCAATAGTCTTTGGTATTTATCCTTTCGTAGTAGCTGACTGCACTACAGATCTGGGCGTACTGATTGAGAAGAATATGTATTTTAAAATAATGCTGGTTTACTTAGAAATAAGAATATGATGTTGGTGGATCTCGCTTTATAAATGTATGTTCACCAGATCTCTAAATTCTTAGTAATCCTGTTTCTTCGATCTAGCCCATCGCTGAACAAAATTCTTTTTTTTTGTTATTATTCTAAGGAAAACTTGTCATCCTTACAGAGTGGTCAAATAAAATTTACTAAAATGACTTCAGCATGTAAAGGAATGTCTTACCAAGAACAACTACAACCAAGAACAATGGGGCAATGGGCACTAAAAAGCTTGGAATATTACAAGGCCTTGAGCCTGTAAATAGCACTAAGCTTCTGCTCTCATCTAACGTGACATATGAAATTGAGACATTTAACACCATCGGGACATGAAGGCTTTTGTCCCTATAATTAGCCATATTTTGGAACACACTTCCAGTTCCTGTGATGTTCCAGTTCTGTTATTTTATTCAAGACATCTCCTGATTTGTGGGTGGGCACTTTAACCTTTCCAACTTCTGTGTATTGGAGTCTGTTTTATAGTTTTCCCATTTTGGCTCCAACACAAGGAGCGACAAAACTATGAAACAATGAAATAAGAGAGGAACAATCGCAAAATGCATTGGTATCTTATAACATGAAAAGAGATCTGCTAATATATTATTTTATTGCCACCTTCATTTCTTAAGATAATTTTTGTATTTACTTAATCATTAATTTAGGGTGAGAAAATTGATCCTTACAAAGTCTTTTCAGGTATCACCTCACCTAAAATTAATAATCAAAGGGGCGAAAAAGAAGTTCTATAAACAAAGTCTGGAACTCAGTCCAACAAATACCCCCCACCCCCCTAACTATATATACCAACTCCAGGATCGCACGACATTGGGGAGGGGGACAAATCCCAGTTTTATGCCTTGAATACTGTTTTTTGATCAAATTAACTTTTGATCATATGGTTTTCGATCAAATGGTCTTTCGATCATATGAAGTAGACCCATATATATATATATATATATATATATATATATATATATATATATATATATATATATATATATGGGTCTACTAATATTCAAACTTTCAGAACCTCGATTTTTTATGGTCAAAGCTTTGATAAAATAAAAAAAAATCATATTTTTATATTTTTGCAGGGCCCCCCCCCCTTGCACCTCCTGCTAATTAAATATACAATTCCAAGATCACACTACAGCGAAGAAAACAGTAAAGATACCGTTCCACACTGTACAGCGATCTCCATTTAATCAGTTTGAAGTTTCAAAACTTCAATGTTATACTCTCAACAATAAGAAAGTCGACATTTTGAAAATTTGAAATTTAGAAGTAGAACCATATATATATATATATATATATATATATATATATATATATATATATATATATGTATATATATATATATAGGTTGGTACTAGGCTATCGGCCCTAGTGCCTATACAAGCTTAGCCATAACAATTCCCTGGCTATTTCTTCCCACACTATTTACTTCCCTGGACCCCTGTCTAGCAGGGCAACTGACGTGATCCCTGGGGTGAATTTCCTTTCTCCCATCCAATCATCAAGGTTCCTTTTGAAGAGGGCCAAAGAGGTGCTCTGCTTGACATGTATGGGCAGTCTATTCCAGAGTCTGGGGAGTCTCTGGGTCAGGAACCTATCCTTCCAGCATATTTTGTTTACTGTGATGACAAGGTTTAGATCCCTGGAGCATGTGGCTCTGAGGGATTGGGATTTCTTTAAGTGTAGCATGTCCAATAGCTCTGGGTTTGACATGGCCTTGTATGTTAAGCAGAAATCGCCTCGGAGTAGATGAGTAGAGTATAGCTGGAGTTTTTTTAAGGCGGTCAGCATAGGGCATCTGCTTTAGGCCTGTGATTCTTTTAGGGAGGTATTTCTGCGGCCTTTCCAGTTGCTACAGATGCCTTGAGAGGTACATACCAAATGGGGTGTTCTATTCTATAATGGGTCTAATGAGAGATGAGTACAGTGGGACAATGACCTCCTTTTTTCTGGATGAAAAGCCCTTAGTGATGAGGTGTGCCACATAGAAGGAATTCCTGACTGCTGTGGCTATGTGGTTACTGAAGGTAAGACCACTGTCCACCTGTGTCCCTAAGTCTCTTATCACACTTTCTGTGTTTAGTGTACTGCCACCTATGTGTTCACGGGTGCATGTTTTTTCCCAAAGGAGATAACTATACATTTCATGGCATTGAGCTTGAGCCCATGGCTCCGACACCAAGCATCTGTTTCTGTAAGGCCCTTTTGTAGAGTATCAACATCATTTGGCGATTCAATAATGGCTCCCAGTTTGCAGTCATCTGCGAACTTTGTTAGCCAGTATCTCTTAGTGTTGGCCTGTACTTCAGAGAAGTAGATGCCAAACAAGAGAGGTCCCAGGACAGAACCCTGAGGTACTCCACTTGTCACTTGTCTGGAGCTGGATTTGGAGTCAGCTACTTTTACAGTGGGGGTTCTGTCAGTAAGCCAGTTGGCAACCCATCAAGTGATGTTGGGATTAATGCCCAGCTTAATAAGTTTATCTATGATTCCAGAGTGGGGGGGTGGTGTCAAAGGCCTTGGCGAGGTCCAGATAGGCTGTGTGGACTGCCTTACCCTTGTCCACGGCTCTGGAGACTGATTCAAAGAAGTCAATCAGGTTCAGGAGACAAGATCGGCCCTTCACAAACTCAAACTGGGTGGGGTCCAGTGTTTTAAGGTTGCCAATATCTTTTTTATAAGTTCCATGATAATACATTCCATGGCCTTGCAGATCAGGCTCATCAGACTGATGGGGTGGTAGTTCCCAGGATCCAAAGTGGATCCCCCCTTGTGGAGTGGGATAACTGTAGCTGTGCGCCACTCAGTGGGCATGAAGCCTGAGGTGAGGGTGTGATTAAACATGACACTTAGGTGAGGTGCCAGTTCATTTTGTAGTTCATGTAGTACACAGCCCGGGATGCCATCTGGTCCCATAGATGCTGTATTGGAGAGTGCGTTCTTTACCTGTGTGGCCGTTATTACCGGAATTTGGCAATCTTCTTGTATTGAGATGGGCCATTTAGGGGGTGAGAGGGGGTTGAAGTTGGCACTTAATCGATCTGCCAGGATATTGGCAATATCCTTGGGATCAGTATATTTAATGCCATTCTGTTGTAGCTCAGAGCAGATCTGAGCATTGCCATTTAGATTCTTGACATAGTTATAGAATGCCTTGTGGTTGTCTTTGGAATCTTTGGCAAATTTATTTTCATAACTAGCTTTGGAGGATTTTATGAGGGATCTCGGCTTCTTACTGAGGCCGGTAAGGGAGTTTTTTGCATCCTGGGATTTTCCTCTTTTCTGCAACAGTTTCTTCTTTTTGTTGTAAAGTTTGTTTATGGCAGGGGACCACCAGATTGGCTTCCTTTTTTTGGGGGAGAGCATCTTGGTTCTATTTGGGATGGCACGATTCATGCATAAGTGGATGTGCTTGTGCAGTGCCTTAGTGTAGAACTCAGCAGTCGAACTTTCAGTTCCCATCTGCATGAGTGTCATGAAATTTGTAACTTCTGACTTGAGTAGCATGAAGTTAGCTTTGGATAAGTTTTTTATGGAGGTTTCCTTACTGGGGGGTGGGGGTGGGATGTGGATGTTAAGGGTGATTATCTTATGGTTTCATCTGACCAACGAGGGGGTGACCATAGGTGTGGAGCATCGATTTCCCATGTTGGTAATGACCAGGTCTAGGATATTGGAGCCCCTGGTGGGACTGTGGATTAGTTGATCCAGGGCATTGGAATTTATGAATTCCAAGAACCGTTGGGCAAAGGTGTTGGTACACGAGTAGTTTTCCCAGTTAATGGCAGGGTAGTTGAAATCACCCAGTATTAGAGTGTTTGGTTGTATATTAATATTTTCCAGTATGTTTAGAAAGGTGTAGTGAGAATCTTGGGGCATGGTGGGGGATCTGTAGCAAGCTACAATTTGGATTGCAGTCTTACATAGTGTTAGTTGCACCTGGAGAATTTCAGACACACTGTGTTGGGCAACTAACCTGGTGGTGTGATATCCTTGGTGAATATGAACACTCCTCCACCTTTAGTGTTTCGATCTTGGCTTGGTGGCCAAAAAGTGTGGTAAGAGTTGTAGCCTGGTATTGCAGTGGTGCTCTCTGGAGCCTTGAACCAGGTCTCAGTTACTGCACAGATATCGATGTTCTCCATTTTTAGGAGTGCCTCCAGACAGTGCATTTTGAGGTTTAGACTTCTAGCATTGAGTAGTATTACCTTCAGATTTTGCATGCTTGTACCGGTTAAGGTGGTGGTATTGTCCTTTGAACTTTGCCTAAAAAAGGCACTATAGGGGTGGCAAGAGCCTTTGTCAGTAACTTGAATCCCAGGGGCGACAGGTGCAGACCATCTCTGGCAAAGCATCGTGGTCTGTCGATCATGTCGTACCAGGCAGACAGATACTGGATCCCCTTTGAATGACACCAGAAGCTTAGCCAATTGTTGAAGTCAATCATTTTGTCCTTATATTGTGGTATCATTCTGGGCAAAGGCAGGATGCAACTCAGTGCTAGAGTCATACCTGCCTGGGCCACATGATCCGAGAGCTCTTCCATGTCTCTTTTCATGTAGTCCAGGGAGGTAATTTTCAAGTCATTCACTCCAACATGGACAATGACAGAGTCATATTTGTACTTGTTGTGGAGTGACTTGAGTGCATGAGTTATGTGGCGAATCCTGGTACCCGACAGGCAGCTCACTGTAATTTTCTCCTTGTTCAGCCTAGTGAGTAGGACATCAGTGTGCCCGACTATAGAGTCACCTATGACTAAAGTGTTAGGTACGTTGTCTTGCCTTCAGGGCTGTTGCTGGGTGGCAACACTGGTGTTGGGAGCTATGTGACACTTTGGTTGTTATTGGTGTTTGTTTGCATTTCAGCTTTGGAGGTCCTTGTTGCTTGGGCAGGTTACAGTTAAGGGCCTCCACATATGTGGATTTAGTGTTGCTATGTGTGGGTGTTGGTGGTGTGAGTTTAGAAGGGCTATGTGCTGCTTGAGGTGTAGTGTGGATGTTAAACTTCTCCTCTTGACTGTCTAGCACAATCTTGGGTGGAGAGAGCTTTGCTTCCAGTTTGGCTATGTAAGTGCATCTCTCACAGGTTGCAGTGTTGGGTGGTAGGAGGAGAGGGCTGTCTGTGTACATGAGGCAATTGCTGCCCAGATTCACCAGGTGGAGAGGAGAAATCAACGGAAGCTGACCCATGGACATGCCTGGTTTGGTGCTTTTTTTTTTTGAAAAGTTCAGGAGCTGTTTTCCCTTATCCTTAGCAAGGTACTGTGCAATTATAGGCTGTTTAGTGCCTATGATTAATTTCTCCTTATTAATAAGGAGGGTTGAGTGCTTGTATCAGTTTAAGGCTTCCTAGTGCTTTCCAGCAGGTATTAGAGCAAGTTCTAGTCACAGGGATGCTTAAAGGTAAGATGAAAAAAAAATGTTTTATCCTAAACACTGCAGTGTGCACTAGAGAAGTTAGACGTGAAAGTAGTTAACTTAAGTTTTACCTGTCTAAAAAGTTAGGTTTTAGTGGAGAGTCATTATTTTTAAAACAGCAAGATAGACTGAAAGGGGGTGATCACTTTTGTATTCCGGTACTATGGAATACAGTAGAATGGCCAATAAATTTAAATAGTTGAAGGGGAGTGATTTCACAAAATGATAATTTTGTACTTACTCACACAAGCCAGTGAAAGCAGACAGGAAATGAGATATATGGTCAAATTACCATAAGAGGCAGGCAACTAGAAAGACAGTGGTATTTAAGAACATGACAGTCACAGGGTGGGGGGAGGGGATTTCTGCCTGACTCACAAGAGACAGAGCTATGGGGTCTTTTGAAGTTTTAATATGCAGTTAAAAGCAGAACACAAGGTAAGGAAAACAAATCACAGCACTCAAAATATAAAAAGGCAATAAACTAATACAAAATACAACAAATAAAAAGCAAACCAACCTTTCCCTCACAGCAAAGTGTAGCAGAGTCTGGGTGAGCCTTTCCAATAAAGCTCTGAAATGTTTTATTTTACCCCTTAAATAGAAGGTTTAGTTCCTAGCTCCACCCCTCAGTTCACAAATGATTAACCTTAAGTGACATCTTCTGCCTTATGTATGAGTCCTTAATTGATATATATACATATATATATATATATATATATACATATAAATATATATATATATACATATATATATATATATATATATATATATATATATATATATATATACATAAATATAAATATATATACATATAGATACATATATATATATATATATATATATATATGTATATATATATATATATATATATATATATATACACATATATAAATACATACACACAAATACACGCACACACATGTATCAACAGAGTGAAGTAATGCTGAGTGTTTTAGAGATGTCTGTGAGCTTAATACAGTGAATTAAATACAGGGTGTACATATATTACTGTTAGTAGATGGTAACCACTGTAATGTAGAGCTTTTCTCCCTGGACCCTTGCTGAAAGAGAATGTGCACAGTCAGACTTTCCTAATAATAAATACATAAATAAAATCACATAATATGTAGCTAAGTTATTATAAACTGGTATAACTAAACATTAAGAAAACAGACTTTTGCATGCATTATGTTGCATGTGTTTTAGTGTCAGAATTATTATTAATATTTTAATAAACTAATTTTCTGCTACATAAAACTGAGTGCAATTAAAATGGTACAGTGAAGCTGGGTAAAATGAAAACAGCAAGCACTCAGTGTGGTAATGAATCGAGCCAGCTGATTGGCACATTTGGCTTGCACTGGCCTCCAAGCTGTGGAACTGCATGACATGTCACTATTATAATAAGCATGAAACACCCTTAAGCAATTTTTAAAGGTTGCACAAAGTGGCACATAAGGGAGTTGGTGTGCACCATAAGTAAATGTATAACCACATCAGCTTGTGCTCACAGCAACACCAAAGACGAAAGCAGTGCTAACTTTATGAACTTTAATCACACCCTGTCTTAGGAATGGAGTCCATCCCCATCATGGTATAAGAAAACCAAAACATTTGGAGAAATTAAACAAATTCCACAGGGCAAACTGTCCCTATTCCAAATCACCCTACCTTAGGGCTTTTCTACATACTACTGAAAATCCATAGGACAGAAAACTCAGGACAAGTATCAGGCAAAGGAACCTGACAGAAGGTTTCTCCAGGTTTGTGGAAAAATTTCTGAAACTACCATTCAATGAAAGGGACAGCTATATTCAAGACGCTACTTGTATTGTCAGGTTATTGTGACCTACCACTAAGCACTGTTACATCACTCTACGCAAACGTTCCACACGAGGATGGCAGTGCTGCCTGTCTTAAGTACCTACAAGATAAAAACAATCATCTAAACATTATTCCAGATATTGTGGAACAACTTAAAGAACTTATTTTGGCACATAACATCTTTAAATTTAATGGAAAACATTATGTTCAGACTAGGGACACCAGAATGTCTCTACAATAAGCAAAACTCTTCATGACAAACATAGAAGAGGAATTTCTACAAGGCTGTGCAGCCAGAGCATTAACTTATTTTTGTTTTATTGACATTTATTTATAATCCGGATACGTAGCACCTACTCACTCGAAATTCCACCAAGGATTCAACAAAATCCACCATCTATTAAACTGTCCCTAAAGTACTCAACTTCTAGTTCAACTTTCCAATGATACTAAGATTACTATACATACTGGGACATTACAGACATGTACCTACAGGAATCCAACTGATAGATGTATCTCTACAGAAGCAGTAGCCATTCCAACCACATAAAGAAATGAGTTACTTACAGTCAAACACTTCAAGATCACTGTATTTGTTCTAGTGAGACAGATACACACACACACACACACACACACACACACACACACACACACACACTTGGCACAACTGAAAGAAGCCATGCTTGTTCAAGGTCACTCTGCCAAGGAGTTTGCCAGGGCAGTAAAAAGAATGAGATAACTGCTCTAGTATAAAGAGAAAAGCCCCTGTGACAGAGTTCCACTAGCAGCAACATATCATCCAGAACTTAAAAAAAAAACTCTACAAAATTGTAAGGGACCTAAAAGCAATGTTCAGTGAGAAAGAAATGCTGAGAAACATTTTCAAGTACTCCCATTACTGTCATTTAAATGGCCACTAAATCTTAAGAATCTTCTTCAGAGCAGCACACTTAGACCACAAAAGAATGTACTCCAGAATGGCGCAAAACCTTGCAACCATCCAAGATGCAAAAAATAATCACACGATTTGTACAGCTTCCAACATAATTTCACAGAACAGAAGTTTTCAAAGTACAGTGCTTATTTACATGCACATCTGATAAAGTGGTTTATCTAATCATGTGCAGGAAATATCCAGAGACAGGCCAGACACTCAGAACTAGGATGAATGCCCACAGACGCATAGTTGCAAGCAAAATGGCTGTCATGTCAGTGTCAGCACATTTTCCCTGTCTGATTATTTTGTATCAGATATGAGAGTTATGGTTCTTCAATGATATTTCTGTACACCTTTTAAAAGATGAACAATGGAGATTAAGCTAATGCAGCTGTTCAATTTGAGAGTCAGTGGTTGAACCCAGATATTGTTTTATGAAACATTGTAGCACTTAGCTTTTTTTTCTGAACTAACCATGTATTCAAATGGCCTGTACTGCAGAGTAACAAATGTTTCTTCTTCTGCTGATGAATGATTTTTATAATGAATTTAGCTTTAGTCCAAAACTGCAGACTATGTCAAAGTTAACAGTATCTGTAAGATTACCAGGGTTTATATTTTACCACGTGTTTACCCATAACAAAAGAGTAGTTAATTTCACATAAGTTAACATTCTAGTCAGGGTGCTAGTAACCATAAGTTTAACAGTCAGTAAACCCTTAACGTTCAATTTTAACAGTATAACAAACTTTTTTCCAGTATTACTCCTCTCCAGAGGTACATGTCCAAACCTTAGACTGACATAACAGTCCATCCGTCTTTCTTTCAGAAAGCTAAACCACAATTTATGCAGTGTACCAAATACACAACATCCATACATTCTAACTCAACATCTGCCTTTCTCATAATACATAACCTCATCAGTGATCTGGATATTATTGCAAATTAATATTTTCTAAGCAATTTGTTGCTATTCTTATCTTCAGTGTTGTTTTATTGTAGCAAAGCACGCTTCTTTGATTTCACCATAATTATTTCATGACTTATAATCATTTTTCCTTTTTTTTTGTGTGTGTGTTCCTGGCCTGCATGTAATTCTCTGGGAAATGCCCTCTGATGTCATGTAAGGGATTTCACTGAGGCTGTCAGTTCAGTTTGGGAAGGTCATTCTGAGTACTAGGTTGTTTTTTTTTTCTAGTGATAACGGTGATGTCCAAGTCATTCTTTTGTCTTCTAAAGTTGAAGTAATAAATACCTAAGATGATTACTCTTATTTAATTTCAGCAGGAAGTTTAGATGACAGCAATGTTGATGTTGATGAGGATGTATGGCTTCCTCCATACTGTAGTGAAAGGAGTTTGAAAAATCATGAATATTATGGGTTCTAATATTGAAAAATCATGAATATTATGGGTTCTAATATTAAATAATGACTTTCTTTTGCTGATGATTACAAATGATAAATAATTGTTATACCAGTGAATGCACTGCTTTCATTTTATGGTCACTGTTGATTCACAGCAGTGCCCTGTTGCTTTGGTAATGTTTGAGTGACACCAGTATGCGTATGGGGTAAACTGCTTTTGTTTGGTATATAGGGGAGGTGTTAGTGAATGTTATGAATCTGTCTGAAAATTAGTTATGGATACGAAATTAGAAAAAGAGCACTGCCATGATCCGATCCATATAGAAACTGTGTCTCACACATTGTAACACACACACTCACACACATGAGCAGACACACACACACACACGCAGCGCAGGTTAAAGAAGGTTAAACTTTTTCTGGCTCCGCCAAGTCTGCTCTTCAAATTTTCCTTTAAGGAAGCTCTTCTCTTAGTATAACAAGACTACTCACTATATTATAAGCCTAGCACTTGTTCTCAATACTTCTCTACTAAGTAAGCACTCTCATACTAAGTAAAGCACTACATCTACTTACCACCCCTGTGAATATCCACTTCCCTTAAAGGTACAGCACTCCCTTATACTGTTCTAGCATGTCGAGTGGTAGATTACTGGCGGCGTCTCCAATTCAGCTGGTCAATCTGGGTATCTTGAGACAATGCTACAATTGTCTCATGTACACAGACAACCCTCTCCTCCTCCCAACAAACACAAATACATGTGAGAGATGCAATTATATAGCCAAACTGGAGGCTGAACTGAAGATAAGTATTGTTGACACAGAGTTGATAAAGAATTATGTTATCTGAGATAACCCAGCAGAAATGTTTGATAGTAATTTAAGAACTATCTCTCAGAGAAAGTCTGTGCATTTTGCATCTTGTCTTGGACCTAGAAACATATTCTCATCAGCACTTCTCATCTATATTTCCCTGGCTCTGTAAATAAGTCATTTAGCGCATAGTTTTTCATAGACATAGATAGTAAAATAGCAAGACTAGTTTAGATGGTTTCTGTATTTATGTGAGACTGTCTTCCAAATGTTGTTTTAAAATATTTCCTGTGATTCTGAAATCTGTTGTCACTGTGTTGACTTATTGAGCATTGTCTTGTGCTTTATTTATTTATTATTAAATATATTTAAACCATTTACTTGTGGCAGGTTTATTTAGAGACATTTAAGCTCTTAGTGTACTTGCATATGTATTTGGTGACACTGTATAGGCCACTCCTAAATAGCATTGCTGTTGGTCACACTTACCATCTGGATAATAGTAACATTACACAGTAGAATTGGTCACCCTTTGGAAAGGGCCTTATAGTATCTGATAATAGAGCTGGTTGCTGGCAGTGATAACTACCTTATAGTCTGGGCAGAAGGGGGCATAGCTAGTAAACCTGTGACAGCCTTCCCCAGTAGTGTCTGTGCATTTGTATATAAACAAAATCTCAAAGTGTGTGTGTGTGTGTGTGTGTGTGTGTGTGTGTGTGTGTGTGTGTGTGTGTGTGTGTGTGTGAGCTGCTTGGGCAGGGAACCAAAGCACTGGTTGGACAGAGAGGGTGCTAGAGGTTTTGGCTTGACCACTCAGCTGATATCTTAACCCTATATCTGTGCCAGTGGGAAGTCTTAGAGGGGATCTGGAGAGAGGGAGAAACTAGACCCAGACTGACTGTGATCTCTGTGTACTCTTAAGGGAAACTGTACTTTACTGTGTGTGTACTTGTCATCCTCCCAATGTGCACGTCCCTCACTGGTGTTAGTGGTGAGGATTGAGGCTCCTTGATTACTGGGCTACTGCAGGGGCATCACAAAGCCTACCACCATTCCATATTTACATCGTTACACCAGCACTGCTACCTTACATGACATCATGCTAGGGGGTGGAGTTTCACAGACAAATATGCTTCAGAATGCCAACAGGAGGTCTGTCTTGAAAGCTTCAGTTATGAAATAAATAATTCCACCAAAGAAAACACATATAACATTTCCCACTACAGCAAGTATGCAGAATACAACCAGAACTCTTAAAAAAGTATGATAAATCACTTAACCAAAACATCTATCTCACAAAGACCACTTGCTAACAAATACAAATTATAACTTCTTATTTTCTTGTTTTCCTTCTCTAGATTTATCTCCGTATGGATGATTCCAGTGTAACAATCAGACCTTTGATTTTTATAGCAGGGCATGACCAGGTCTTCTACAGTTTTAGGCTCATAGTCTCTCTCTCTCTCTCTCTCACACACACACACACACACACACACACACACACACACACACACACACACACACACACACACACACACACTGTGGCTGTCTGAATTCTAAAGTCATACTAAGTGTCTGAGCTGTGCATTTCTTTCACACTGGCATTTTACAGTTTTTTTTAGCAAATTGGAAATAAATGATTTACATCCCTTTCTAGGCACAGATGGATATTTAAGCACTGTATTTAACATCAGTAACTTAAAACTCCCACTGAAGGCCCCTGGCAGTCCAAAAGCTTGAGTAATTGCAAAACTTGTGTTGTCTAATAAAATGTATTAGATCACGACTGTCTGTGTGTTTGTGCAATGTACCTCAAGAGACCACTGCACCATCACACAGAATTTCCCTTTTGCACTGTCTGTCAGAAGACAGGCAACAGTTACAAATTTTTGATATAAATTTTCTGTATTACCTAGTTAGTCCAATAAAAGCATTCACATTTCTTTTAATAACGCCTGTATGCCATTTCTTTATGGTCTCGGATAATTATCCAACTAATGCTTTGTATTCTATAATAAAATTGCCCACCTTAGAGACTTCATCCCTGGGAATCAGGTATTATTAATTGTACTCTCCATGTAGAAAAAGCTGGCTATATAGTAAGGCCTTTTTGAGGTGACTGAAAGGTTAAATGCAGTGATATACAAGGTTAGACAGCCAGGAAATAGAACAGATCTATCATACTACTGTATTAAAACCTTGGAAACAGGTAGAAATTCTGTGGTTAGTTTGCAAGCAAAAATTTATGCAAGAGTGACAAGAGACTTTATACTCAAGGTACAGTTAGAGGATCTGTGTCAAAAACACAAAAACAAAGAATAAGAGAATTTCTATTAAGATATAAAGGAATGTTCTTATAAATGCCTGAGAGAACTTGATAGATCATAACATAGGGGGGAGTTTCTAGAATAAAGCATATCCTGCGATTTTATAAAGTGGTAGAACCACGGTGTGAATAGAGTGACTCAGTAATGCTATTTCCTAAACCTGATGGAAGTATCAGATTCTGGAAAAACTTTAGAAGACTGACTAGCATTTCAAAGTTTGGTAGCTGTATCCCATGCCCAGAATTGATAAGCTGAAAGAGAACCTAGAAAAATGAATACAACAACATCAGAATTAGCAAAGGGTTTACTGGATTACATGGAGAACCCATGATGGGAGGAGCTAGGGGTTAGAGGCACTAAAGGAAGCCTATGTGGGGGCAGCACTGGGCAGGAGATCATCATGGTGCCCTTCACCTCGGGCTTCATTTTAGCTAAGGCTAACTTTGCACAGTGCTACCATTTGGCCTACATGGAGCTCCAGTCACATTTCAGAGAGTAATGAATACAACACTACCCCCCCCCCCCCACAATATGCTGCTGCAAATCTAGATGGCATGGTCATAACTTGGTCATCCATTCAGAGAGATATGATTTCACTCACCAAAAGTGCAGACTGTTTCAGAAGCAATAAGACAGGCAGGCTTCACTGGAAACACTAAAACGTCTAAGCATGGTAAAAAACAAATATCCTGGATACCTCATAAGAGAAGGGATTGTAAAATCACAACATGAAAAAAAAGAAGCCATTAAAATCTGACTTATACTCCCACTAAAAGGCAGATGAAGCTTTTCCTGGGAATAGCTGGGAGGCTGGGTCCAACAGAAAATTTGTTTCTAATTATGTAACTATTGCTTGACCTTTGACAGGTCTCACAAAAGGAAAAATCCCTATAAATGTTTCAATGTTCATTGGTCTCTTGAAGAAAATAGTTCATTTAATTAAATAAAAAGACTGTGTCCATAGGGCTGGACCTGCAGCCATGCTGAATGCTAATAAGGCTTTCTATGGGAGAGGCATATACTAATTAACCATGTGCTCTCTCCCCAGAACTGCCTGCAGCAATGTACCTGCATGGTTGAGGCAGTCAAGAAAGAGCACAGCCATATAGGTCAAAATTTCTGTGCCTAGCACATTGCAGTATTGAACATGGTGAAAGACACAAAGGAATACTCTTAAAGCAAGTGTCCTAATGACACTGATAGCACAACAGGGATCAGTGAGGGGACCACTAGACCATCATGGAATACTTAAAGTAAGTGTCTTAATGGCACTGGCAACACAATGGAGATTTTGGGAGTGATGATACACTAGACCACCAGGGAATACTTAAAGCAAGTGCTGTAATGGCACCAACAGCAGTACAAGGTTCAGGGTGGGGGGATTCACTCTACCACCTGGGCATAATAGATAGGTGCTGTAATAGCACTTCAACAATTACAGGATTGGGGGAACCATGGGAGGGCAGACAGGTTAGGGACAGGTAACAGTGTGTGTGTGTGTGTGTGTGTGTGTGTGTGTGTGTGTGTGTGTGTGTGTGTGTGTGTGTGCACGCGCACTTGCTTTGTGTGTACTTGTCTGACTGGGAGAGTGAGTAGAGGGAATGCCACTGCCTACATGAGCAGCAGTTTACTACCATGACCTGCATTTCATGGTAGTAAAGGCTATTCATAGACATGCAAATTAGCTAATAATGAGCTATACCTCAAAGGAACTAACATATCTCTGAATTTCAGATTGGCACAACATGGGAGAAGGCCTTTTTAGCACAAACAGTGTGGCTTATGGTAAACCATTTAATGAATCCCTGGGTGTTTTGTCCTGAACTAGTGTTAGTGACCCCTGATTTTCCTAAGGAATTTTACTTTGTATATGGATGCACCAGAGATAGGTTTAGAAGCAGTACTGTCCCTAAACATTCATGGTGAGTAGCACCATGTTAACTATTTAAGCCAGAAATTAAACAATGCTGATAAGAGGTATTCAGCCATAGAAAGGCAAAAGGCCTTGTATTCAGTAAAGTATTACCTGTTAGGTAGATATTTTAAATTGGAGACTGATCACTTGCATTGCAATGGCTGAATAACCAATAGGACAGCAATACAAATTACACTGCTGAGCACAATAACTCCAAGTCCTCTGATATAATGTCACTCACAGACCCTAGCTGGCTATAAGGAATGCCAACAGGCTCTTGACATCTATGTACATCCAAAACCAATGGCTTTAAGCTGGGAAGAGTATAATGGTGACATCTTGTGTGTGAAGAACGTGTAACATACCTTTAAAAGTATTGTGTGTTACTTTACATTTTATATTGCTTGTCCCCTTTGTTTTTCTTCCTTTTTTCTTTATTTTTTCATACAGTGCTTGAGGCTTTTGTAAATTTTGTATATAGTTTACTATTTTGTTGTTTAAATGATTGTTTTAAAAATCAATAAAAAAAAACTTTGAATTAAAAAAAAACTACAGTTGAAAAAAAAAAGTATTGTGTGTTGTTACATTCTCACAAAAGTTAGCCAGGAAATAATTGTGCTATAACGGAATAATGATGGCCATTTAAATTTCTGTAAAAAATGTCACCTACAACCAAACAGACAGGAAGTTTTCTCCTTAGAAGGAGATTCACTGTGGGTCAGAAAAGAAGCTCTGATTGAAGACTTGTTTTTTCGGAGGTGGATGTTCCAGTTGGAACCTATTATGAATGTGACAGATGACAAGTTCAGGCAATGATTTTTTGTGTCCAATTCTTCCCAAGCCTTTATAGATAATATTAAACAGGAAGTATTCAATAAGAGATGTGAAAAAAAATATATAGGCCCATATTAGGGGATATTAATAATGTGAGTTTGATAATGCCCAATAACATTAGTAGTAAGAACATATGGGAGGAAGTTTTATTTCCACTTATAATACTGATTCTCACAATATAGCAGCAGTGATTAAGAAGACTTGGGAAATCTTACACATTGACAAGGAAGTTCATAGGTTCATAGGTAGGTACTAGGCTATTGGCCCTAGGGCCTATATAAGCCTAGCCAAAACGTACCCTGGCTTTCGCCACCCAAGAAAATTATTTTCCTGTGCCACTGTCAAGGAGAGCTACATCAGTGATCCCCGGGGTGAATTTCCTATCTACCATCCAATCATCAAGATTTTTCTTGAAGAGTGCTAATGAGGAGCTTTGTTTGATATAGATAGGTAGTTTGTTTCAGAATATGGGAAGTCTCTGGGACAGGAATCTATCCCTCCAGCATGTTCTGTTTATTGTGGTGACAAGGTTTAGGTCCCTAGAGCATGCAGCTCATAGGGATTGGGATTTCTTTAAGTGGAGCATGTCTAAAAACTCTGGGTTTGACATAGCTTTGTGTGTTAGGCAGAGATCACCTCTGAGTAGGCGATATGTGACGGAGTAAAGCTGCAGTTTTTTGAGACGGTCTGCGTAGGGCATCTGTTTGAGTCTGGTAATCCTCTTTTGAGAAGTATTTCTGCAGCCATTCCAGTTGTTGTAGATGTCTTGTGAGGTACATACCAAAAGAGGCATTGTACTCTATAATGGGTCTAATGAGTGACGAGTAGAGGGGAACAATTACCTCTTTTTTCATGGATGAAAAACCTTTTGTGATGAGGTGTGCCATGCAGAAGTATTTCCTGACTACTGTGGCAATGTGATTATCAAAGGAGAGACTACTGTCCACCTGTGTCCCAAGGTCTCTTATCACACTTTCGGTGTTAAGTAGACTGCCGCCTATGTGGTAGTTCATGGGTACAGAGATTTTACCAAAAGGGATGACAATGCACTTTATTAAAGTTGTGGGTGATAAACCTAGTTTTGTATATGGAAGGGACAAGTCTTTTAAGAAAATTTTGGAGTCTGGTTTACATAACTTTGGAGAAGTAAAAAGGCCGAAAACTTGTGGCATGTGTACACAATTCCCCTTTTTATTGGGAACTGGAAATAAGTTTTGTCTTAATGGAAAGGACATCACCATTAGGGGGAATTACAACTGTAAGAGCAAAAATGTGGTTTATTTGGCTAAATGTTTGGAGTGTCCGGCTTTTTATATAGGAAAGACTTGTAGGCGATTAAAAGACAGGATATATGAACATGGCACTGATATCAGAAATATGAATCTAACAAATGCCCTGTATAGACATGTTAATCAACATCAGAATCATAAGTTTGGATTTCTCATGGTTGAATAAATACTAAAGGATGCACAGGGGTTTGTGGTAGATGAAAATCTGAATATTGCTGAACTTTAATGGCAGCTGCTATTGAATGCCACAAGAGCCCCTGGAATTAATGAGTGTGTGAGCATTAACAATGTGTTAAAGTTAAGAAATATTTTAGGATGATAAATATAAATATATGTTTATGAAAGCTTGGTGTAATTGTGTTAAATGGTATTCTAAATGTTAGTTTTTTATTTATATATGTATATTTTTATTATTTACTACATACATATACGTAATTTTTTAACACGTGTAGTACATTTTTAAGATGTAAGAGCTAGGTAATTGGATATTATCAATACTAATTAATTAATTTGGTATGTATTTAAGGTTGGGTTTATTTCTGTTCTGAAGAAGTCCTGTAATATTTGGGATGAAAGTGCTTAACAGAGGCACTTTGTGCTTATAAAGTTGTAATAAAGGAAGTTTGGACTGCAGCTTGGGTTGATGTTTTTGTCCTTGTTGGTTAAAGATTTTGTGCGTGTCTGCAACTGAAGGGAAAGCCTCACATTGCCTGCAGTTATCCTCTTTGTTTGCTAGCCTGTTGCTGGAGGGGTTGTGTGGGCTGAACCATTATGATGGAGATGCCTCTAATAGTTGTAACCTTACATAGAAGGTATTGTATATACTGCAATTAACTTGCAGAATTAACTGAGAAAGGCAATACGAGTTCTATTTTGTCTCATTTTTCATTTTATTTTGCAAATATCTCTCTCAGTAAATGGAAGACTCCAGTCATAAAAGCACTACAAAACAGTACCAGAAATGACCAAAAAACTATATAAACGTGAATTTAATGACCATAAAACACATCCAGTAAGAGCTTTCATCTTAAACAAGACTTCTTCAGACTGAATGAATTTAATGCACACAAACCTTTAAATACAATCATATGACTAAAAAAAAAAACTACTCACATCAATGAAACACTCCATTAATGCCTAAGCCTCACCACAGCGGATCACCTGTCTGCGCATGATAAAAAGTTAAATAAATGATAAATGTGTAAAAGTTCACTATTTATAATATATTTATAATATATTTATAATATATTCCTTCTCCCAAGCAATCATAAAAACATTTGCATAACTCGGAGCCATGGCTACTCCCATGGTAACACCATTTATCTGTTAAAAAAAACAGAATTAAATTTGAAAAAATTATAACCAAGAATAACAGCTAATATTTCCATAATCAGACTTATCATACTGTCAGAAAAAAATATTTGAGCATAATAGTTCCATTCACACATATTACATCCCCACTTTGTTAGGTATCACAGTGTACAATGAATGAATGTCCATAGTAACCAAATAATGAGTCCCTTAACTCTACTTCTTTCAAAACATGTATGAAGTTGAAAATGTCCCATATAAAAGAAATACTACACTCCACAACTTTCTGCAAATGCTCGTCAGCATATATAGCCATAGTTGCAGTCTTACTGCCCCCACTATCCATAATAGCCCTAAAGGGACAGTCTTCCAAGTCCTTATGAATCCTTGGCTGGCCAAAAATTTGACTAATTTTGGGGTTATTCACAGTCAAAAAACTAGCATCATTGCTACTTACCCTCCCATCGCATAACCAGCTTTCTATAATAGAATTTATATGACCATAGGCTTTTTTAATATCAAAAAAGTGAACCCTCTTATAATATTTTCTTCCAGCAGCATGGTTTCCATCTTATTATTATAAAACTCTCTGTCTAAAACAAGTAAGGTGTTACCTTTGGCACAACAATAGCCACAAAAGTAAAAACTAAATAAAAACAACAGGCTACTGACCCAAGATATAAAATATATTTATCTCTCTAGTGACTCAGCTTTTCAGACTTGAAGGAGTAACAAAGTCAAAAAGTACAATTTATAAAAATCACCAACACACAATCAATTATTCAATAAAACAATCAAATCAAATATTTCCATTTCAGTTCACAATTCAAGCCCAAAGGTATTAAAGTACTCTATTTTAATATAAAATCAGATTCCTTATAAAGTAACTTGTCCTTCAATGTGGAATTTTCCCTAAATTTAACATAAATTTGTTCAAGATCATTACATTGTACCAGTGAAAAATCACTGCCATCTTCTTTTTTAAAATGAGCAGTTACAGAACTGTCAGTAGCCTGTTTTTATTTATTTTTATTAAGCTATTACCTTTGTCTGGCTTAGTAATTACAATGTCAGAATTGTTTGTGAGCTCATTCAGTGCTGTTTTTCTCATCTACCGTCAAGTTATAAAATGTTTGCTTAGGCTTCTCTTTAAACAAATCTCTTAATTGTCTCTCGCTAGTAGCCAAGAAAGCTTCCAGTTCTGGCCTCAAAGGAGGGTTAAAACAAATCAACTTAAAGAAAAACATGTTCCACTTTTTCTTCCTTACTAAATAAAAATGTTAAATTTAACTTCCTTACATAATCCCTGAAGCAGTTTATAACACACACATCTGCTCACACTGCTGGAAAAAAGGTCCACCATTTTCTTAAAACTTGAATGATATCACAATTTAAATGCACTTGTGACAGATTCACAACTTATAACAACATTCAGGTGACATACCTCTAAATTCTTCATGTTTTTCTTTCACCCATTCCATCTTCTGTATCTGCCCGACTGTTTGCCTGTGTTCTCCTTTTCTACAGCTGGAAATGCTTCTTCTTGCATCCATGTTCTATTCCTGGTGCCAGTATCTTGATATACATTCACCGGTTGAAAAACTTGAGATGATCTATTATTGTTGCCTCTTTCTCTTTGGAAGTGGATACACTTCTCCTCATAATAAATATTGCTCTTTCCTTTCTAAGCCAATCTCTCTGACTTTCTAACTTCCGTCACTCCATCTCCAGTTGCAACAGGGACAACATACACTTCATCCTCTTCCCTTTGCTCTTGGAAACTCCTCTCTCTCATGTCAGAATTGCTCACTGTATAAGCCACATTCCTTTTGTATTCAACATGATCCCTTTTGAAATTCTTAAGCTTCCTCTTTTTCAAAACATCATTCTCTCTCTGATTAATTTATCTTGAATAAGACAAAATTTAGTGTCAAAGTTTTCCTTTATATTACTTTCAACTTAAAACAGCTCTTGTAATGTTCTCATTTAGTTCCTGTATTATTTGCCTGTACTGACCAGTGCGAATCTCCATATACTCCATGCTCATCTTCTGAATCAATTCAATCCACCTATCAATCAGCTTCTTGGGCAAGTCTCTGCCAATCAGCATCTTGGTAATTCTCAGCCCCTTCAGGATTCTTTTGACTAACAAGCAGCTCTCAAAATAAAGAATATTCGATTGGACATGCTTCAGTTTAATAAGTTCTTTTTTCAACTCAACAAACCATTCAGAGAGGTTAATATCAACTCCCGCCAGCTGGAAGATTAGTACATCTGAAAGGGTTGGTTGGTCGGCCAAGCAATCTACTAGAACATCATCTCATTGCAGCTAAAAAAATTAACCCAATGCACTAATAGACTTGCCTTTTAAAATTATTAGCTCTATTATTGGTTCTACTAATGCACCATTCTTGATTTAGCATTATAGAACTGTTTGGGGTGTGATGTAATGTAAAACCTGACTACAGCACCATAAAGCTAGATTTAGGCTGACTCCCCATCGTTCAAACAACTTCCAAAAAAAGCTCCTATCTCAATATAATAAATCTCAGCAAATGGAATACTCCAGCTGTAAAATCACTGCAAAGTAATGCCAAAAGCAACCAAAAAATATATAAAAGTGAATTAAATGACCATAAAATACATCCAGTAAGCACCTTTGTCTTAAACAAGACTTCTTCAGACTGAATGAATTTAATGCACACAACTTTTAATGACAAAAAAAATACTCATCAATTAAACAATTAATACCGAAGCCTTCTTCTTTTTATGGAAATCTTAAAATTCTTTGTTTTGCAAATATACTTGTATTTTGACATGGCTCTGCCTCTATTGTTTTTAAGAACTTACAATTTACATATGTATGTTTGAGTTTTATATGTACTTATATATATGGCTGCCATATCTTATGTCAACTCTTGATATAGCTGACAGTTGCTTTGTTACATTACTAGGGTTTGGGAATGTGCCCTTTTTCTGGTACTGTGCAATCTCAGAGTTGGAATACATAATTAGCAGGTGATGTGGGTGGTGGGGGTGGGCTTGACCCCTGAAACAAATATAACTTTGCAGTTGCAATGCTCCAAGATCCAGTTGCATGTCAAGATTTTTAGTGGGGGCCTATTATTTTGGGTTGACATTGTGTTTGGATGTTTTTAAGTACACCCATATATGTAAATATGGGTCCCCTTCAGAGTATCGAAATTGCAGAACATCGAACCTCTAATCATCAAGGACCAGAAGATCGAAGTTCTACAATATCAAACTAAAAAAACAAAACAAACAAAAAAAAAAACGTGAAAACTTTTTATTTGATGTGTTTTTACAGGGTAGCTCCACATCCTCTGCTACTAAAATATACCAATGAAGAGATACAATACAATGAACAGAATGGCACGGAACGTGAAATTTACCATTCTCTTCACTGTGGTGCAATCTTGGATTTGGTATATTTAAATAGCGGGGGGGTGCAACTCCCATGTGGGGGGTGCAGGGGAACTTGCCCCACTGCAAAAACTTACAAGCAGAGTTTTATCTTTTTTTTAATCTAGTCTACTTTCACATTCAATGGTGTAGAACATAGATCATCTCATCCTCGATGATGTGTGGTTCGATGTTCTGCAACTTCAAGCATTTGAAGTAGACCTGTAAATATATAAATATGTAAATATATATGCACATATAAATATACATATATTTATGTATGTACTCATTTTATTATTAAGTCAGTATCTGTTAATTGGTATTGTGTTACATACTGCATACATACTGCTTATCAGACTTATAGACCAACTCCTTTAGGTACCAACTGTGCCAAATATGTCACATCCACTAATAGCACTAGCAGAGGAAGCACTATGAAGAAAATGCTAGAAAGACTGTTTCTAGACCGAAAGGAATCAATCTGAACTAAAAGTGCTGGCCCTCACTTGAAACTTTAGAAATACCCTCCAGATTAACAGTAGCATGTGCCAATAAATACATTTCAGATCCAAAGTTGCCATTCGGGATCCTAAAGAAGGAGGGGACAAGGGTAAGAAACTTATTTAAACACAACAGATATAAGCTGGGCAACTATTTTCTTTCTATTCTTGACACCAGAATGTTTTTGAATAGGGGATTTTTTATTACCCTTTTCCTTGCTACTGACATGAAGAAGGACACCATTTTGGTTGTCAGGTTCTGAGATCTTTGTGGACTTTGAATACAGTTACTCTTGCAACAAACCCTGTCTTTTAGGCTCATACAAAATACTCTGCCTCCACAAATCTGTGAGAGGAGCATCTCAGCTGTTGTAACATTTAAATATTCTGCCTCTGGTCATCAACTTAATTCTTACTACCGGCAGCTTTATTTAACAAAAAACAGCCATTTCTGTAGAGTAAAGAGGTAATGCATAAGTACAGGATGATTGCATCTTTCTTAGCAGAGGGATGGTATTTCCTAGCTGGCAAAGAGCTGCTACCTGGAAACTCTTTTCATACTAATTAACAATCTAGCCTTTATGGTGACTCTACCTATAACTAAATGAAAGACCCCTGCCTTTGGACACTGCTATTAAAGAAGGAAAACCTCTTACTCTACGTATACAAAGACTCCAACTAGAGAACATGAATACTAAGCTTAACAAAGACTCTTTTGTCTGTTTTCCTCAATCTTTATAAGCAAGACTTTTACATAATCCCCAAGCAGAATCCTGATGAAAATGGCAAGATTCTGGACTTGGGTAATCACTTTTTTTAAATAAGCTGTTCTTCGCAATAAGCTTGTCTCCTGGCTATAGCTCCATGTACAGCACATTTAAAATGATAGTCAGCACTATGATTTGCACAGGTCTGCATCACTACTCAACACATTCAGAACTGTGGAAACCACATCCTCCAAGGACAACTCCTCTAGTGTTGCAGTGATTTAAGGGGACACAACACAATGTCATAATAAATATATACAGTAACAGATTTAAAGTCTAACCCAACACATCTGCAATAGAGTGAAGAGGATAAGCAATGGTAATGAATACTTCATTTCCTTACTCGAGAGAAAATGACATCAAAACAAGAGAAAATGACATCAAAACAAAAGAAAATGACATCAAAACAAAAGAAAATGACATCAAAGAAAATGACATCAAAACAAGAGAAAATGACATCAAAACAAGAGAAAATGACATCAAAATACTTTAGGAACTCAGCCGATCAGCTTACTAAACCAAGAGAGAAACTCAACTACTTTATGAAGTGTTTCCTCACCATATTTGTATGTGTTACAAATGGGTCTATCTGAAAGTATCAAAATGTTCTCTTAAAAGTGAAGGAGATGAAGGGAAGCCAATAGATGGACCAGAATTGTGCTTAGTTAATTCTAAATAAGAGTGACTATCTTTGATAACTTTCCAACCTTCCAAATGTTGGCTCTTTGTTTTCTTTTTTTCTGACACACTGGAATTTATTTTCCACATTTTTTTCCTCTGCTTTGGCTACATTCACATTATGTTCACATACTAAAGTTACATTTTCCTCAAGCTAAAACCAGCTGCTGAAAAACAAAAGTAAAGTACTGACTGCACTCAGTACTTTACTGACTGTCAAACTGCAGCTTCCTCCAGAGAGCTCACAAGCCTGATAGATTACGTTTATGGACACACATCGTGCACACACACACACACACACACAAACACACACACACACACCAGCCTGAGAAAAACTTTTTAGTTTAAACACATATTTTCTCTTAACAGTATGGTAAATGCCTAAACCCTGTTGTAAAAAAATCAGCTAGAGAAGGCTTATGTTTCACATATTGAACGTCTTAATTGTTCATGAACTTGGAAGACCTATTAAAATAGGGAAGTTCTGACACTCTACATGACTGACAAAGAAGAGTAGAGCATGGTAAACAAAGAAAATGCTCTGCAATCTTAAATTCAGAGTAACCCAAATAATGACAGCCTACTCCTTTTAACATTTAAGTGCTGAAACACAGTGTACCTCAGTATAATCTGAAAACATTAACACTGAAGTGTTCAGCTAGCTGATTAGTGATGAAACTTTGAAAATTATATTTCTGCTATAAACTTTTCTTTCTGTGATTATAACTATACTTAAATTGTGTCCTATCAAATAAGACAGAATAATAATAAATAAAACAAAAAATGCAATGCCTGTGCTACTACATATATTAACAAGACCACATTTATAAGGAATAAATCTTTATGATCATGAATTAGATACAGTGTGTGTATATTTACCTCTTCATTCAAACTTACCTTCTCCTCAACCACTCCTCCCAAATACTTGAAACTGTGAACCAGTTCTACTATCTTCCCTTCTATCTCTAATCTCAGCTTCTTCAGATTTCCCCAATTTGCTGCCATTACCACCATCTTATCTGTGCTTAGTTTCATCCCATGTGCCATTTGGCATAATGGTTAAGGTCTTTGACTCCCATGCACAAGGTACAAGGTTTGATCCTGACCTCTGACCAGTCCTTGTTTAGAGTTTACACATTCTCCCTGTGTCTCCGTGGGGTTTCCTCCCACATCCAGAAAACATGCTGAGTGTTCCATCTCAAACTCACCAATGAATGGAGCTGTGGGCAGCAGCACAGAATCTACTTGGTGCCCTACTGGGGAAGAGTTGTACAGACCAACCGCTTTGGGCATCTACTGTGGTGCACAGTATCCTCAAGTTAGGAAAACACAGATCACAGACTGTGTGCCATGGCAGGGCTAGCCACTCGACAGTGTAAAATATGTCTCTAGGTGATTCGGTCATGTTGACTAATGTCATATAGGATACAATGAATTATATACACATAAGTTAAGTTTTTAAATTTTGATTCAGAATATGTACAAGAAAACAAACAAAGGGTTGTAAGATGACCTTTGTTTCTGTCTGATCTGACAAAAGAAATTAGAGAAAACTGTTATATTTAGCTAAGATTTTTGATTCGGCCATGAAACCATTAATTGTTAAATCACCATGAAACCATTAATTGTTAAATCACCTTTAAACAGACTTACTATTTCTCCAGACTATAGTAAGTAGCATATTATAATGTTAAATATGTTCAGTAAAGGGCAGCAAATATATAAAATTTATAACAATATCAAAAACTGCATGAAAACAACTTAGTAAGAATGTTCATGGTTTTTGACAATGTCCCAAAAGTCCAAAATGTACTTTTTCAGTTATTTTCCAACTTCAGAAAAACACAGTAAACACAGTGTATTTCTAAAATGTTCATATTAAGATTTAAAATATTGGTACAGTATTAAAAAAATGCCAACATAATTAATTTCTCTGTGGAGGAGTAATACTGTTGTATTGAATTCTTTGTTTACCACAGATTATTTTTCCATTGCAGTATTGAGTATTTCACTCTAATATTAGCTGACGAAAACTAAATCTATTGCCTTTTATACAAAATTTTGTGGAGAGGCAGTCATCCATAAATTCCTGACACAATTATTATCATTACCAGTTTCAGAAGGCTTAGAATTTCCACAGACATTAAACTGTGATACAGCTCAAGCCTTTACACAAAAAACACCAATTAGAAAGAGGTAATACACACTCATGCATACCTGATTACATTTGCTACATTCCCACAAGATTGATGTTATAGTTTGTGAAACATGGTTAAAGAACAATGACTAGAAACCAGTTCTGTCAGGGTATAAATATTTTTACAGTAACAGACATTCTAACAAAAAATCAGGTGGAGGTGTTATGATAGGCATTAAAGATAGCTATGAGACTTGTGATTATTACATGTTCAATGATAACACCAATACTATAGACTGTGTAACTGTGACAGTAAAGACAACCCTGGAACATATAACAATTGTTGGAGTGTACAGACCACCAAAGTCAAGTGCAGATGACCTAGAGGAATTCATACATTCCTTACATGAAACATAGGAGGGAAGAATAATATTAGCTGGGGACTTAAATTTACCAGAAACAGACTGGAATAATATTGATTCAACAATGTTAGTAAAGAAATTATTCACAGAGTATATTCAGGAACAACAAATGCTTCAGATTGTAAAAAAAAACTACCAGGGGACGGAATATACTAGATATTGTTTGTGTTCCTAAAGAAATTATTATAACTTTAAGTCAATTTTTACCACCATTGATGTACAGTGATCATGGGGTCATAAAGGTTCATTTGTTGCTAGATAATTCTGCCAAACTGAAATCTAAACCAATGCACAGAAGATTAATTACAGATTATAGGGAAGCAAAAAAGTTGCTATATAAAACTAAATGGAGTGAGGTGTTCAGTGGAAAAACTGCAGATGGAATGTGGAAAGTTTTGAAAGAGAAATTGTTTGAATGCAAAAAGTAAAAAAAAAATGTTTAACATCAGGATCTAGGCACATAACATCAGGGGGTATATTTCCCTAAGAACAAGATACCTGATTAAGGTGAGAGACAAAAAATATAAGAAATGGAAGACAGGTCGAACTACAACTTTGAAAACTGGAATAAATGAGCTGGACAAACAGATTAAGCATAGTGTTAGACAAGATCAAGAAAAATTTGTAGAAAATGTATATAAAGATATTGAGAATAATAGGAAACCTTTTTATAGATACATAAGATGTGGAAGGAGTAAAGATACACAAATTGATAAACTGTGTGCAGATTCTAAAATGTATTCTCAGACACAACAGATTACAGATATATTTACAAAATCTTATGCAAAACAGTTTGGCTCCACAAAAGGGGTAGTAAGTTGTCCTAGCGACATCAAGGTAACCCCAGATACTGGGATCAAATTAGATTATATTGAAAAAGAACTGTGAAAACTGGATCCAAACAAAGTGCAGGAAGGAGACAGAATAAGTAACAATGATTTGAGAACACTTAAGCAAGAACTTACACTGCCATTACATCTATTATTCACTAGGTCATATAAATATGGGGAGATTCCTCAAGATTGGAGACATGCACTTATTAAACCTGTCTTTAAGGGAAAGGGGAGTAGGACAAACCCAGAATCATATAGACCCTTAAGTCTACTTTCATTTTGTGGAAAAATAATGGAGAAGGTAATACTGGATAAGTTACTGTCAGAACTGGATAGGTTGGGACTTGAAACCATATGTCAGCATGCATATGTTGAAAATAGATCTATTACCACCTGTAACATGATGTTCTATAACAATATAATAACAGCTATGAATGAAAAATTGTGCTGTGATGTGATTTATATAGATTTAACTTCAGCATTTTACAGGGTCATGCAGAAAACACTGATCAATAAATTAGTACAACTAGGTATTGATGTACTGTTGATAAGATGGATAGCTGCATGGCTTACAAATAGGACATGGCAAGTATCAGACACCAACTGGACAGGTGAAATCCTTGGTTACAGTCAAGGTGTCCCACAGGGCTCTGTACTAGGCCCTTACTTGTTTAGATTGTATCTTTCAGACCTAACTTTTTCATCTGAGGTGTTCTACAGTCGATATGCTGACAACGTGAAATTGGGTAAACTGATTACAAGTGTTACAGATAAGGCATGTCTGCAAAATAATTTGACTAAATTGACCATTTAGGCACAGGAGAATAATATGTTAATAAATACATCAAAAACTAAGCATATGAGATTTGGGAGACATAAACTGAAAGGTGAATATTTAATACAGCACACAGTGATTGAAACTGCAGACTCATTTAAGGACCTGGGTATATGGGTAGATTCAGCTATGAGTTTTTCTAATCATATCAACCAATTGGCTAATGATAGTTATAGAACTATAGGTTGTATAAAAAGATTTATAAAGTCTAGGAAATCAAACATAATGAAGTCATTGTTTGTTAGTTACATTAGACCCAAACTTGAGTATGGAATAACAATATGGAAACCCTATAGGAAAACAAGCATGAGTAAACTGGAAAGAGTACAATGGAAATATACCAAGGGCATCCATGGATGTGAAAATCTAAGTTATTATGAAAGAGTAAAATATCTGAACTTGTACAGTGTCTCTTACAGATATCTATGAGGAGATCATATTCAGGTATATAGGGCATTTAGGGACAACTACCTCTGGGAATGTGTGGGGTTATCAAAAAGTACTAGAGAATCATCAGATAACCTATGTAGAAGATTCTATAGGAATGAGAAGTGTACTAATTGGTTCTCTGGCAGACTAGCTGATGCTTGGAACAGACTACCAAATTACATTAAAGCAAGTACTAGTTTAGATATTTTTAAGAACAGCCTGGACATTTATTATAGGAACAAGTGTTTTGGCATATTGGCAAGCTAAAAGGGCTTTAATGCCCGTGCTTGAAACATTTGTATGTATGTATGATAGAAACATTAACAGGATATAATAATGCATCAACCTTTCTCATGAAATATTTTAGTTCTGTTTTTCTGAAAGCAAGTCATTATAAGATGTGATTGCTGAGCTTAGACAAGAGAAATGGTTACTAACTCAAATTATAGTCATAGTATACAGTAGTAGTGTGCTTTTAAGATATATCATCCCAGATTCAAATCATTAAGGAATAAATCCATTCAGCTGAATATACATTGTGTAAGCCTCTGACTTGCACATACAGTTTAGCCATAACTGGCATATCATCCTACGTACATTTAAACAACAACTACTAATGCAGCTCTGAGAAGTTCCTTTACCTACATATGACTAACTATACACGAATCACAAATAAAATACTGTAAAAAATATTTACCATTAAACTTTGGAATATATTCAGAAATATGATCTTTTGTCAGATAAACAGCATGAATTTTGTCTAAATATAAACTTTAACAGCGATATAATCCCTTACTGACCCAACTACTTACTAACAGTATTTATTTCTGACAGGGTAATTGTCTTAAATTTAAAATATATCTTTGAAACAGTTCATCACCATACATAATTTTGCAAGTTCATAAGCTGTGGTGTAGCAATGATTTTACCAACTACATTTCAAACAGAACTGTCAAGCTGTTAGAAGACAATGTGCACACTGATACAAGTGCCACCAGTAGTGGTGTTTCACGTGGGTCCGTGGCTAGACACCTGTTCTCTTCTTTTTCCTTAACAATTTTCCATATGAACTTCCTAATGTAAACTGCATTACATATACAGATAATATTGTTTTAACTTTGTCCAACAAGTCCTGTAGCACTTTAAACATTGCTTTTCTATATTAAAATTAACAACAAATCTCCAAGAATCAAAAGCAGTGCCATTTGATGGCCCCAAACAATTAACTTCAAGACAAATTTTATAGGTTCATAGGTTCATACTAGGCTATCTGCCCGAGGGCATTTACAAGCCTAGCCCATAGTTTTGTGGCTTACGCCACCCCTTTAGTATGGGGAACTATACCCATTATTTTGCTGTGCCTCTGTCGAGCAGTGACACTGAGGTAATCCCTGGGGTATATCTGCGATCTCCCATCCATTGGTCAAGATTTCTCTTGAACAAGGCCAGCGAGGTGCTCTGCCTCACATATACCGGGATTTTGTTCCACAGCATAGGGAGTCTTTGGGTGATGAATCTATCCCTCCAGCACATCCTATTAATAGCCGTGTCGAGGTTTAAGTCTCCCGCCCTTGTGGCTCTAACGGATCTAGATTTTTTGAGGTGAAGCATATTCATCAAATCTGGGTTTGACATGGCCTTGTATGTTAGGCAAAGGTCACCTCTGAGCAAGCGGTGGCGACTGAATAGAGCTGGAGTTCTTTCAGTCGGGCAGCATAGGACAGATGTTTCAGACCCTTTATCCTTTTGGTGAGGAACTTTTGTGGCCTCTCCAGCTGCTGCAAGTGTCGGGTCAGATACATTCCGAATGGGGCATTGTACTCAATCATTGGTCTGATGAGTGATGAGTATAGGGAGACTATGACCTCCCTTGATCTAGATGAGAATCCCTTCATGATAAGGTGGGCAATGTAGAAGGTCTTCCTAACTACTTTAGCTACATGGGTGTCGAATGACAGACTACTATCAACCTGGGTCCCCAGGTCCCTGATAACTTCTTCTGTGCTCAGTGGATTGCCACCTATTTGGTAGCTAGGGGTAACCTTGTTTTTCCCAAAGGGTATGACTATGCATTTTTTGGCATTTAACTTTAGGCCATGGCTCTGGCACCAGTTATTCATTTCTGTGAGACCCTTCTGAAGGATATCTGTGTCAGATGTGTTTTCTACTATGGCCCAGTTTGCAGTCATCTGCAAACTTTGTCAGCCATAACCCTCCTGTGTTTGCTTGTACTTTGGAAAAGTAGATGCCAAACAAGAGTGGGCCCAGGACTGAGCCCTGTGGTACACCACTTGTGACAGGCTTTGAGTCTGACATGGCGCCAGCAACTCTGACCCTGTGGGTTCTGTCACTCAGCCAGTTTGCAACCCATCTTGTGATGTATGGGTTAACATTTAAGCTGATGAGTTTTTCAATGATACCCGAGTGGGGTATTGTATCAAGGCCTTTGCCAGATCGAGGTAGGCTGTATGGACTGCCTTTCCTCATCAATGGCTTTGGTGACTGTTTCAAAAGTCAACCAAGTTTAGAAGGCATGATCTGCCTTTGACAAAGCCAAACTGGGATGGATCCAAAGTCTGCAAATTCCTATGTCTTTATTTATGAGGTCCATTATGATCCTCTCCATGGCTTTGCAGATAAGGCTTGTCAAGCTAATGGGCCGGTAATTTCCAGGGTCGGTGGAGGCACCGCCTTTGTGAAGTGGGACCACAGTTGCAGTGCGCCACTCCTGGGTACGTATCCAGAGGTAAGACTATGATTAAACAGCTGTCCTAGCTGTGGGTTTAATTCCTCGTTGAGTTCGTGAAGCACACAGCCGGGGACACCATCAGGTCCCATGGATGCTGTGTTTTTTGCTTTGGAGAGAGCAGTTCTCACTTGGGCGTTGGAGATGTTTGGGGCTGCAATCGCTGGTATAGATATCTCTCCTTTTGGGGGGGGGGAGAAGTTTGCACTGAACCTGTCAGCCAGTATGTTGGCAATGTCTGTAGGATCAGTAATCTTCACATCATTTTGAACTAGTTCTGAGCATATCTGGGAGTTTCCTCCCAGGTTTCTAACATAGCTAAAGAAGGCCTTATGATTGTCTTTTGAGTCTTTAGCTATTTTTCTCTCAAAATTTGCTTTGGTTGATTTTATGAGAGCTCTTAGTTTTTTACTTATAGTGATCAAGGGTGTCTTACCTTTTAAGGATTTTGCTCTATCTTGTAGTAGCTTCCTCCTTTTGTTGTAGAGTTTGTTTATGGCTGGGGTCCACCAGACTGGACGCTTGCCTTTGGTACAAAGAGTCTTTGTTTTGTTTGGGATTGCCTTATCCATGCAGTCCTGCAGGTGCTGGTAGAAGGCATTTGTAAGTGATTCAGCGGCTTGAGTACTGTTTTCCGCTGGCTCGGGGACCTTAAAGGAGACCACACTAGTCTTTAGAAGTGTGAAGTCGGCTTTCGAGAAGTTCTTTACTGTGGTCTTTTTATTTCAGGTGGGGGTGGGATGAGGACCTCCAGCGAGATTAGTTTGTGATCTGATCTCACCAGTGAGGGGTATACTTCCGGTGTTGAACATTGTGCTCCCATGTTCGTGATGATGAGATCAAGTATGTTTTCTCCTTTTGTGGGGATGGTGACTAGTTGTTCCATGGCATTTGAGTTTATGAATTCCAGGAACTTTTGGGCTAGGGTGTTTGGGCTTGAGTAGTGTTCCCAGTCTATATTAAGGTAATTGAAGTCACCTAGTATGATGGTGTTTGGTGCTACATTTATCCCCTCTAGTGTTTTCAGGAAGGCCATGTGAGGTTCCTGAGTTTGTGAGGGTGGCCTGTAACATGCTACAATTTGCAGAGCAGTCTTGCCTATGGTTAATTGCACCTGGATGGTCTCCAATGCATTGTGTGTTGCCACCAGTCTTGAGGTGTGGGTGTCCTTGATGAATATGGATACCCCCCCTCCTTTCTTGGTATTGTCTGGATTTTGGGGCCGGAACGCATGATATGAGGTAAAACCTGATAGTGCTGGGGTGCTCTCAGGAGCCTTGAACCAGGTTTCTGTCACAGCACAGACATTGATGTTCTCCATACTGAGAAGGGCCTCGAGTGCGTGCATTTTGAGATTTAGACTTCTGGCATTGAGCAGCATTACCCTTAGTTTTTTTCCTTTTTTGTGTTCTAGGGTGGTAGGTTTAGAATTTGAGCCTTGCCTAAAAAAGGCACTATGGGGGTGGCAAGAGCCTTTGCCAATATCCGGAATCCCAGGGTGACAGGTGCAAGCCGTCCCTCATGCGAGCAGCGTGGCTTGTCCAGCATGTCATCCCAGGCAGACAGACATTGGATCCCCTTTGAATGACACCAGAGTTTAAGCCAATTGTTAAAGCTGATCATCTTATCTCTGTATTGTGGCATCATTCTTGGTGAAGGTAGGATACTGCTCAAGGTCAGGGTCATACCTGCCTGGGCTACATAATCAGAGAGCTCCTCAATGTCTCTTTTCAAAGTCCCTGGAGGTGCTTTATTATTAAACACCATACAACAGAACAGAGATATTTGGAAGTCTTATTACTCCAAACCCTATATTGTTATGTGCATAGTGAACAACAAACAACTCAAGTGCTAAGTCGTGGTCTCATATATAGTTACTAACTTTCTAAATACAGAGATTAGAAGGGTGCTGTAAATTACATTCATCTCAGAGTACATCCATTCTGCAGATTAGTGTGAATAAAATCTTTAAATTTATTTACTTGTTTAATTGTACAGAACACCACCAACTTGCTACTGAAGAAGTTAACTGGGTGTTTGTTATGGCTAGAGACCATATTTTTCTCGACACTATAACAAACTATTTAATGAAATAATTGTTTTTCCATTAAAAAAATAATAAGAAATGGTACATTTTCAAGTAGAAACCAACCATTACGACCTCAGTATTCACTATTTATTTGTGAAAATGTGCTTTCAAAAATTTCTCCATCAACCTAAAATGATATACTAGAAAAACATAACCCACCTAAATTCATTTTCCTTGTTCAAGGAGAAGCTAGTCACACATTTAAAAGAAAAATAAATGTGACACAGCTTTAGAGACTTGGGATAAACAAGTTTTCTTATAGTATATAACAACATGAAAACCTTCTTGTGCAATTTTAAATCAGTCTTGATGACATTAATTAAATATTACATTGCAAATATGTATCCTGTATATTAATCAAGCTGACCTTACTTAAACACTGTATGGTAAATGCTAGCTATATAAACAAATATGTTATTACAGTTGAGATGACCAATGAACAGCACATCATATTATTGAATATAAATATACTTCAGATGCTCAATCCATAAAATTTACCTCTTCTAAGTACTCCAATATGTTCACACTGATGATGTCCTTGGTATATTTTTTCACTTTGCATACAGTCCTGTTAATTCATTCCCACTAGCTCCTTGGACACAGTCGCTTAAAGACTCAGCCTTTCATTCCCCTAACCTAAAGTCCTCTCATTGCTTTACTATAACCTTTTCCTATAACCTACTGCCTGTAACATCTTTCCATCCATCTTCTACTTAGTCTGGGTCTATGCCCAAGGATACTAACTAGGAAACATGATAGCAGCAGATGCACAATGTAGTATGTTTGTATTATTCAACCTATACTGCATTGTGAACTATTGATTGTATTAATAACATGGCCACTAGTAGATCTGTTCAACAACCTATTACCAGCTGTACTTGTAGAGTGCCTTATACTTGCTATACTGTAAATTTAATACACATATTTGTGCACATTTTGTATGTTCTGATAACTGTTGTATGAACTTTCGTTGTCAGAACTTTATGTGTCATTATGCGGCATATCATTTTGCATGGACTGTATGCGGTATTAATCAAATTATGGTTTGCTATTAATTGTTTGTAATTGTATGTACCACTTGTCTTAGGTTGAAGAGGGTCTTTGGACCAGCCTATGTATCCAGTTAAAATGTGCTAAGTAAATACAGTATACATTTTCATTTAATAGACTATTTTTATGGGTAATCAAAAAGCAAAACAATCAAATCAGTAGAGATTCTAAGGTATGTGCGAAAATATATCCCAGGGTTCATTCCATGTAGATATTTCTTAACAAAATATATAAAAAACACTCTGTATGATGGTCTCGTGAAAGTTATTACCACATTTCCAAATCACAAGTTGAAAGAAAGGATACATACTTTCATCCAGACTACAACTCTTCAAAATGCTGGCATTGTTATTATTACCCCAAAATGTAATTCCCTTTTGATCATAATACCAATCCATGAATAGATGGTACCAGCAGACACTAGAATAATTAATAATTCTTTTGAAATAAACTTTTCAGAACTCAGTTCATCAAATTACTGCCAGTCACACCAAAAGTTACTTAGTATAGCCATGGTAGCAATCTTTTCCAGGCCAGAGACAGTAGAATATGTTATTTTTGAATTCCTTATTATCAAAAGGCATATGTCATTAGTTACTATACTGAAGTAACCTATTAACTTTTATGTTGAGGAAATTCTTTTCTACATACCTTTCTCTTTTATTTTTTTATAGGCTCATAGAAGGTTAGTAGGCTAATGGCCCTAGAGCCTTTACAAGCCTAGCCATATTTATCCTGAGTTGCCTCAATTGTCGATGGTTAGGTATATGAAGTTCACAGAGGTAAGGGTCTATGGTAGTTAAGGTAGTTAATATCAACTTCTTCTGTCTAGGAGGGACATGGGTGCCACCCCAGGAATGAATATGAGGTCACCTATCCATTGATCTAGGTTGCATTTGAAGAGGGTCAGGGAGGGTCTGTGTTTCATGTGAACTGGAAGCTTGTTCCAGAGAAGTGTCAGTCTCTGGGTGAGGTATCTCTCTCTCCAACATAACATGTTCATGTCAGATGTTAGGTTAATATCTCTAGAGCGAGTGACCCTCGTGCAGTTTGATTTATGAATGTGTAGCATTGCCATCAGGGCTGGGTAACAGACTTCCCCGTAAGCCAGGCACAGGTCAACCTGTATGAGACAGAATACAGTGACAGGGCTTTCAGTCTTTCTGTGTAAGACTTGTTTTGTGTACCCTGTAATTTCTTGGTGATAAACCACTGTGGTCTCTCCAATGTATGCTAATGCAAAACCTGTTATTCTATCAACTTTCTAAGTTTGTAAATGTTATGTTTATTTATTTATTTAACATTTGTTTATCCCTTGCCCTATCTGGACTTCTAAACTTCTATACTTCAAACAGGAAACTATGCTCCACCATCAAAGCCCTGATAGAAAAAATCCCATGTAAAAATAGCTCTGGAGAATCACTCTTCCCTAATGAAGTTACTAACACCTGGAATAGTCTTCCTCCTGACATTAGACTACAAAATAAAACACCCACTTTCAAAATACTATTGAAATCACACCTTCTTACTAACCGGCTATGCAACTTAAACCCTCACTACACAGCAGCAGCACTGCTGCCTAAAGCCTCCTGTTCTTAGTGACATGTTCAACATTGCTCACTCCCTTTAACTTCTTGTAAATTATATTAAATGCTCATTGAAAATATGTAAATAGTATACTTATGTTCTTCTATTGTTGACTTACAGTAAGCTCAATCTAATCTAATCATCATCTATCTTCTGAGACATAAGATTTTCCTTGCAACATCGTTATACCATTGTACTATGATGTTAATTCTCTATAGTCACAATCTCTGTAACGTGTTACAATTATCTCTAAATGCTGTAACTACTGTACTAATGGAGCTTTTCTCTGTAGGCCTCCACTGAAAATGGACACCAGCTGTCCAGTCGGACACTCCCGGTAAAAAAAAATGTGAAATAAAATAAATAAATCATAAAAAATAGTTGCATCTGGTGAGGTATATGTAAAAGGAGCATTATATTCAGTTATTGGTCTGATGAGGGCTGAGTATAACGAAATTATTAATCCAAAAAGACCAAGGTACAGGTGTACTGGTAAAACTTTAAATTTTTGTTTTCTTTTTTTTTCTGTTTTCATCTTTGTTAATACCCGTCAACTGTACAGATTTTCACAGAATGTTCAGATTTTTGGCTCACTTTTCGGCCTGTTTCTCATAAAATTGTATTTTTCTGGCATATCACTGAGAAATGAAGCCAGAAAATAATGGCAGACATTTGAGTTTCAGACTTCATATCATTCAGAAAATTTATATTAATGCAAAACCTGTTATTCTATCAACTTTCTAAGTTTGTAAATGCAATATTTAAAAAGTGTCCCTATTTCTGAGCCATTGTACTCCCATTATTTGGGAATTAGTCCAGATTCCTTGCTCTAAGAAGTGGTGAGATATGTTTGCTTTTATTCATAATCAGTTCTAAGTGGGAAGCTACATATCTGGAAATTGGTGGGTTTATCAGAAAATCCAGAAACCAGAGTAGAGTCTGTTCAGAAATCCAGTTTTAGTAAGTATTTGTCAAGTATTCTGAGACATTCCAAGAACTCACATACTTCTGAAGTTTATTTCCCAAAACATTTGCTGTTCCATTTGGATTTCCTACTTATTTTTAATTTAATTTATTTTGTTAGGCTAATCTTTTATTTGTTTTAACTGGCAGGGTAATATGAAATGTAATCATTAACAGACTAATTAAAATAATGAATAATTAAAAGAATTCTCTTCATAATGCATCTTATACATTCACAAGAAAGTCCAAGCCTTTTTTTGAATAAATCAATGAATCTGTCCTCCAGTTAAACATTATGCACTTTGTGGTAAAATTACATATAGTAAATATCAATAAAACCTAGATTCATGAAAAATGTAAAATAAGCATTACAGTAACCAGTGTACGATTATACATTCTTCTTCTTGTCCTCATTTCCTCAGCATGATTTTAGACCCCATACTTATCTAGGTTAAGAGTTTCAGAAAACACACCAATTGCCAAAACAAAATTACAAATTATTTTAACATGCACATCAAGTTTATATATTTGTTCATTCAATCCATTTAGCATATTAATGTTATTTCAAAACTGTTGCTAGCGTGGTTATTAATTTTGAAAGAGTAGCAATATTAAGTCACTTACTGAAATGAGAAGGGTAACGGGCAGAGCAAAGTATGGGACTTTTGGCAAGTTTTTGCCTCTTCTAAAGGTGGCAACCTTAATTCTAGGTGGCATGTAGTTGCTGTTCACTTTAAACTGAATATTTAAAATATATTTTAAAATAAAATGATAATTAAACCAATCATTTGCAATAATAATCATGACCACAAAAGAAAATGTTAGCCAGTTACTACTTCAGATGTTTAACCTAACCAAAGAATAGAGATCAGTCTTCTATGGCTCAAAAATCTGGTCAATCCCTTCCCTTCAACAAAGTATCAACCGCACATGACCCAACTGCAACAGTTGTGGAAGATGAATTACACAGTCAACACTGAAGAAAATTGATCTAGACAGTGACACCTACTAGTCAAACAGCCCACAGTTATGAGCCGAAGACAAAAATACATAATGTGACATCTAAACAAATGTGCAATTGGTTGCAATGTCAGATAATGTGCATGCAATGATTTCCTTGATACCCAGCACACTGCTTAATGGCCTATCTTGAACATTTACCGCTTTTTGCAGAATCCTAAAAACTTGCAGCCTCTTGGGGGAGCATTCTAAATTACTAAGTCAGCATATTGGTGCAGTGATCAGACTAGTGTCTGTAGCCATGCTAAGCAATGTACCACTCAAAGTACATAAAATGGCAGAAGTGAAAGAACTTTCTAGAGCCTAGGTTTGTAAAGCAAATGCAAGAGAATATCAGTCACAAAAGGGTACCTCAAAGCTAACTGGCAATGTGCTGGTAAGTATCCATATAGTCTAAATCATGTCTCAAATTACAGTCATGAATCACTTTGCATTATGATGGCTTGCAAAGAAAGAACTGCTATATCAAAAATATTTACCTCTCTTCAGCAAAACTTTTCTATTCCACAACACCATTCTCCCTAAAATTTAAATGAAGTTCTGCAAAGTGATGAGGAAAAAGCTTATATTCAACACTCGTGTCATCACTGGAGCACATGCATGCATGCAGTTTAGGTATATAGTCCATTTGATATTTTAGCTTTATTAACCTGGAGTCATAAAACTTCCTACAATGTCACAAGTGTCAAAGCAATTACAAAATGAACTACTCTGCCACGTTCACCTTCACTGCAATAACATATTACAATGCAGACCATTTTAAAGGATGCTTCCCAGCCTTATGGGTGTGTTTGGGGGAGAGGTATTAAAATCTGAGGGAAATGGGAAAAGGGGATAATGTTGCTGCCTTGAAAAAGGGGAACATTTTGTCGGAGTCATACATTGGCCGAGCTTAATGGGGAAGGGTAATCACAAGAAAAGGGGTTATGAATAAAAAGCCTGTGTTTTGCAATACATGCTCAACAGTTCAAGATAAATAAACCTGAATCCTTCTTTGAGCAACCATATACAGAACATTCTAGTAAGGTAATACATTTTATACTACGTTGTATTTTTTACAAGTCAAAGGAAGGTTTCAACTGGGGAAGCACAAAGTATGCAGAAATTTGGAAGTGAAGAAAGGGTCCGAGGTTGTAAATATTGCAACAATGAACAAATACAGTTGGCATTTACAGAGAACACATTTTCATAGCTTTCAAAGTGATTGGTGCCAACACATTCTAACTGCAGTATTTTGTATTCGCGGTTCTAATGCACAAAATATTTCGTCACACACCCTCAATGATTGCCGCATGCCTACATCACTAACTACAGAGCTCAAATGATAATGGTGAGGTTTTCATCCAGACTCGAGTTCGAGATGTGAATTTTCATGAAGGGGACATTAACTTTCAAATTACAAAAGCCGATTTAAAAGTTGTCTGCACTGAAAGAGTGCATATTACCAAGACAGAACGACATAAATGATGCATTATACTTCTGCTAAACTGAGGACAGGCAATTGCTTCCTGCTCTTCCGCATGCTTTTAGCGTCCCCTGAAGAGTAGTAACCAGAATCAATCTGTAAACAACTTCATTCTTTCAACACAAACTGGTGTTTAAAATTTAAATAAACTGATTTCATGTAGTCTCCATTACTATTGATTGCATTCTGCTCAGTACCCACAGTAATTGTTATCTATACGCAATCGTTAATGTGGAATTGTACCATAAAAATAAACTTTAAGCATACACTTATAATTCCCACCAACACCATATTCCAAAGAAGGCTGGTACATGCATTCAAGAAGTGCGGATGTTTACAGAGAATGTATTGCGAGGTGAGCACCTGATGTTTCTTATAAAAATATTCTAGAAATTAACTTAGGAACAGGTGAATCTTTTGCTGCACAGTGTTAACGCACCTAACAGACAGCAATCAACTTTGCATGGTAATTGCAAGCTAGAGTATGTCAACCGTGTTTCAAGCTTTGATGGGATTTGCTATGGATTTCTTGAAAAATATCTGCAGTCTAATATCAAGCTAACTGGAAACTTGCCTCACTGTATAACTCGCTGCTACATATGCGAAATAACTAAAGTGAAATATTTGTCATCGCTTATTTATTGAACTCAGTGGTGAAGTTCCCGGTTGTGTAGCGATGCGTAAACTCACAAATCAGTCAGGTGGGAGTAAATTAAGATTTTTTTTCCAGCACTCACCAGGCAGTCTCTGGTGCGCTGCAGAAATTCTTCCATGTTCGTTTCTTTCAAAGACCCACCATGCGGCAGTCCCTCCCTCCAAGTCCGAAGTTATCCAGTTGGTTTATCCCCTTACCCTCCCGCTGTGTGCCTTGCAGTATTGGGCATGACCAGTTCTCTTAGTCACCAAAATAAGAAGGCGTGTCTGCTACAAGTCAGCCAATAACAAGCTTCCGCCCCTTCGCACCCGAGCCGTATTGGAACCAATCACGAAATAAATGTATCTGATCTGGTGACGTTTTTGCAAATGCTGCAACCATGGACAGCGCCCAAGAGTAAGTGAGACTGCAGCTGCGCTTTGGCTGGTGTCTAGGGTTTGTCATTCGGAGTACACCTCCCAGATGTCCATATTTTACCTCATATTTTTGATTTGGTCCTCATAAAATTTGACTTTTTGACAAATCACTAGGAAAATCTAAGGATTAAGGTCACTAAATAATGACATGCATTTGAGTTTCACGCTTCGTATCCTTCAGGAAATACATGCTAACACAACTGCTGTCATTCTAGCAACTTTTGAAGTTTGTAAGAGTAATATTTAAAATGTGTCCCTATTTTCGGGCCTTTGTCCCGTCATTATGTCAGGCTTTATCCAGATTTCTTGATCCAAGAGGTTGAGAGGTATGCCGGAGTTCTCTCTACAGGAAGTGCTCTATAAAGTAATTGTGTACTAGGACATTCGTAGCAGACTGTGTGAAACATAATCCCTGGCAGCATATCTGTCTGTAAAAGTCCGAAAAACATTTGGAATTATATATATATATATACATATATTGCATATTGGAATTATATATATATATATATATATATATATATATATATATATATATATACACACATATATTGCATACTACCGGGTAGAAATGTTGTCACTTTGAGTGTCTTGCTGCGTCAGTTTACAGTTGGATCAGAGCCGATTGCCACGCCAGGTAAAAAGCAAGATGACATAGTTTTATGCTAAACTGGTAGTTGAGCTTTTGAACTGTGTGTGGTATCCAGATTTACACATAATAAACAGATGGCGGTCTATGTGCCTGGAACCTTTCTGTGTACAGTGAAACTACATGCATATTCTATGTGGACTTTCGGCCAGGCGCAGACTTATCAGTTTGTTGTTACAGTTTTCTGATCCCTTTTCGTGCCCTGCTGACTGATACGCCCAAGAAATTATTTCTGCCACTGTCAAACACTACAGTGTTTTCACACTTGTTTTTCCGAGTTGCCTATCGGGCACTTTCCAATTATTCCGTATATAAATTATAACTGCTTACAACTTGCAACAGAAAAAATGAAATACAAAAGCACACTGCGGCTTATCCTGGAACTTCTAGAGGACGGGAGGGGCTTTCTTTTTACACCTGCAACTTTCTTCTGCTTTGGTGCATACTTGAATTAAAACAAAATATCACTGATTATACGTGTGCAGAGTTGTCTATAAAGGCATTCAGTCCACATACAGGTAATATATGCTATTCTTTTTCTGGAGCAAATTATGTAAGTGGCTGGCCACCTCTCGTCTTTTCCTTTCCGCAGTAAAGACCAACGAAATGTGCGATCCAATATTGCCAGAAAACAAACATGAGCTGCAAAACAGCCTTAAGGAACAGATGGAGAAGACTGTTGCTAATGCGTCCATTACAAGGGTGCACTGAAAATTACTTTTATTGTGTTTTTTTCTTAGCTAGATCTTGCGGAGTAAAGATTTTTTTGAATTGTATACCAGTTTGCAAATGTAGCCCCCACCATTCTGGGTACCTCTCAAAACTCTTACGGTATAAAATAAGGACAAACCAAAAATAATGGGGGGGGGGGGCAAAAATAGGATCAGATTTAATTGTTGCTCTTACAAACTTAGAATTTTGTTTGAATAACAATTTTGAGTACAGAATAATTTTCTGAAGGATATGAAGTTTTAAACTCAAATGCTTGGCATTATTTAGTGACTTTAGTTTTCAATGACTGCCAGAAAACCACAAATCTTAACGAGGCACAAGACAAAAATATATATTCTTAATTTAAATTCTAGCAGGTCTCATTTCACAATATAAATACACTAACTAAGCCACTTATGCCATCTTGCTCATAGTATAAGCACAGCTGGATGTTTTAGGAGAGATGTACTCATGCCATTACTTCTCTGCCATCATGGTCAACTTTATTGTTCGGATATTGTAAGTAACTATAACTATTATCATAAAATTGTACATTTCCTAAGAATTACCAAAGTCCTGCACCAACCCACCTGCCTGAATTCTGCAACTAGATCAGTGATACACCAACTTAACTGTAGCACATTGACCACAGTTTATGGTATTACAGCTTTTTATGGCATCTTCCACCCGACACTGAATGAAATGTGGTGCAACCTTGGGTCAGGTATTTCTTCAGAGAAAGGAGAGCAGATTTGTGCTCTGGCAACTTTAAACTGAAATATAGAATGCCTGCTCTTACAAAGTGATATTTCATGGACCTTTAAGTTGGGTTGGTGTGCAAATGTTTCAACCTTTGTAGTCTTCAAATGCATTTCCATGATGCCAGTAGTGATAAATAATAAAGTATTTTTAATCACATGTTAAATGCACCCTGTAGCAAACATTATGGGACATAAACCTTTAAGTTTTCATCAAATAACTACAGTGATTATCATATCATGCAGTACAGAAAAGTTCCAGAGAGGTCATTTTATGATATAGACCTTATAAACTGCTAACCTCTGGGCATTATTTATTACACCTCCTCGCATGGCAGCCTAGCCCTATGGCACAGATGGATAAAGCCCCAACTGCAAGCCAGATGACCCCTATCTGACTAGTATTATGGGAGTAAGAAGGGGTCAGGCGGGGAAAATGGATATAAGCAGATATTGTTAGCTCACCCTCCTTGGGGGATGGAGGTGAGTCTGTCTCACTGCTTGAGTAACTCCTAGTGGAAGCACTGGTTGTTACACCCATAGGTATGAGGCTACTGAGCACATACATTGCAGATGCCAAAAAGTCATGTGTAGCAGCATGCATGCATCATAAGTTGAGCAGTAGTAAATGGTGCTCAAGGGAGCTGCTTAGAGAATCATTCCATGGGACTGAATGGAAATGCTGCATTGCTGGCCCTAAAGCAGACCTGCTTCCTACCACCTGTCTCTCACAAGAGATGGAAAAAAATAAGCTGATTGAGTTCCTTGGCCAGGAATGATTGGGTCATGGGACTCTTGTCTAGCCCTCACCGCCAATGGAATGAGTTGGACAACTGGATGATGGTAGGAGACCCCTTGGACAGGTCCATCACCAATACAGTCCAGGGTGTAGGTAAAAAGCCTCTTGATATGGCATGAATTGGCATAATGCCAGAAGTGGTGAAAATATCTGCTGCAGCTAAAGAAATATTTAGCAGAACTAAAGAAATATACTTGCTATCAGGAGTTTCTCTGTTTATAACTGCAGAAATATAACTCTCAGTGGAATTAAAGTGCTGCACAATCCCATATTATTTCTGTTGCTTGAAGGAAATTTTCCAGAAAACTTAAAGAGTTTGGTCCAGAAATTTAATTTATTTCTCATTGGAAGTGGATCAGATGAAAAATCTGATAAGATTCAGTGTCCATCATTCCTGTATGTTGCTGGGGAAGACACCATAAAAGTGTTCAACACTTTTATATTCTTTGATGATAAGAAAGATAAAATAACAGTTCTTAGAGAAACATTCAGTAGTTACTCCTAGCCCAGAAAGAATTTACAATTTATTATAATTTGTTTTTTTTACAACATCACATTTTTTACTACATAAACTATAGGTGTATGTGTAATTGAACGGAAGACAGAGCCATAAACTGCGAGTTTGGTGAGGTGCTTGATTTTCAAATAAAGGATAGAATAATTTGTGGTAAAGAAAATAATAGAAACTCAGGCAAAGTTATTAAGATAAACAGACCTGATTTTATAAAAAAAAGCAGTAGAGGTGTGCATAGCAAGTGAAATTAAACATCACAGTTATTGAAAAGTGCAATATCTTGTCAGAAGCTTTGGGTCTGATAGAGACTGAGGAGAGATCTTTATGTATATTGTGGGACTACTGTAGCCACAATTATAACAGGAACTGCTATCCAATCTTTACATTATGAAAAATCAGGTTACATGTTTTCAAACATAGACAATTTATATGAAACAAAGTCACAAATACCATGAATACAGAATTATTTACACTGTTGCAGAGCCATCTTGGATACTGTGCAAGGCCATAGTAGTAATATCATGCTGAGCTGTTTATGGACCCGAGAAGCTTGTCACATGAATCATCATTAATCCCCTTTTTCCCCATTTTCTACAAAGTGTCATGGTGTTGTGTCAACTGTTGCCACCTTTCTCTATTCAATGCCACTCTCCTGCCTTTTGCAGCACTCATGCCTGTCACAGGTCTTCTCTTACACAATCCATCCACCTGTTTGCTAAATGCCCTCATTTCCTGTTGGCTTCTTTCTGTCTGTCCTAAATCTTCTTCACCAGATTGTTTTCTATTTTTCTGCACATGTGCCCAAACCACTGCAATCTCTTCTCATTGACCTTTTCTGCAATTGGAGCTACTTTGGCTTCTGCTCTTATGTCCTTATTTCTTTGTCTGTCCCACAGTGTACATCCTGTCCCCCATCTCAGGTACTTCATCTCCATCATCTCTACCTTTCTCAACTGCTCTGCCTTTACTGCCCAGGTTTCCATACCATGCAGTAGAACTGGTCACTCCACTGTTTTATACACCTTACTTTTCAGCTTCTTTGGCAATCTTCTGTCATACACTACCCCTGACACTCTGTGCCAGTTGTCTACAGCCCCTCTGATTCTAGCTATCACCTCCTCAAATAATCTTCCCTTCTCCTCAACCAGCACTCCCAGATACTTGAAGCTGTTAACCTGTTCCGCTATTTTCTCTTCTATCTCAGTTCTCACCTTCTTCTGATTTCCCCCATTTGCTGATATCATAACTGTCTTATCTGCACTTAGTTTCATCCCATCTGCCTTCAGTTTTGCATTCCATTCCTCTGTCCTTTGCTGAAAGTCTTGCTGAGAGTCTGCCTGTAATGTCACATTGTCTGAACACAGCAACTTCGTTGACTTGTCCCCTCCAACCTGTTTGCTAATGTAGTCCATCACCAGTATGAACAGCAGTGGGTCAGAGCTGAACCCTGGTGCACACCCACTCCCGCAGGGAACCCCTCTGTGAGACTTGAGTCAGCAGGTCCTTGTACATAGCTTGCACTAACTCTACCAATGTTTCCGGGACTTTGAACCACTGCAGGACTTCCAGAATCAGCTTTCTTGGGACCTTATCGTATGCTTTCTCCAAGTCTAAGGATGCCCAGTTGGACTCTTTCCTCATCTCTAGCTTCTTCTCAACTATCTGTCTCACTGCAAATACCGGGTCAGTTCTGCTGCATCCTGATCTGAATCCAAACTGCTTATCTGCCATCTTATTTTCTACTGCTCTGTGTATTTGTTTATCAATCATCCTCTCCAGAACTGATGAATATCACATCCAATTAAACCTGATACAATGCTATGATGCATACTCCCATAAAAGTACCTGTAACACTGAGCTATAGAGTAGACCAGGAGCTAAAATGCATGGAAAATCCAGGTGACATTAAGATGTAAATGGAATCAACATAAATGGATAGATAATATGGTCACAGTTGTAAAGAAAGCAAATATCTACATTTTTATTGATCTACAATGTCTGAATACAATGATTAAGAGGTAGCATTACCCACTGATTACAGCTGAAGAGGTAGTCTCAAGAGTATGCTAGATACTAGATGCTAACCTGGGTATTTGACATATAGAGAGTAATCAAGAAAGCTCCAAATTGTGAATATTTAGTATGCCATTGGGAGGGTATTAATGCCTTGGATTTCTGTTTGATATTTCTTCCTTACTAGAGGTGCTCTAAAAAGCAATTTGCCTTTTAATTAAACGTATCAAATGCATAACTGAAAAGCTACTGAACAGCTTAAAGCAGAATAGCTTAAAATTAAATTACAGCATGTGTAACATTAGAATGTCAAGTCTGAAATCTACAGGTTATAGTAGTAACAGTAGTTAGTAGTAGTAGTAGTAGCAATCTCTGTGATACCCCCACTTGTAAAAATGTTTCTTATCCAAAAAGGACCTGCTGCCTGAACAACTATCTACTTGTTTCATGGGGAAAACATGATCAAAGTAAAAAATGAAAAGCAAACAGGAAACAAGCTTAAGATACATTGCTTAAAGGATTACTGCATAGGTTATGGACCACACATGATACACTGGCATTCTGTTTGGTTTACACGTAAAGCCGGCAAAGAAGACTGCAAGTCTCCAACAAATGTAATGAGCTTCTTAAAATAATGTAATCCTGTCCTTTATTACAAATACTGTCATATGCATTTCAATACCCAAGGCTTATACGTTATCTAGTTATGTAAGGATTCTCTGCATGGCGGCAACAGAAAGGCTTTCAATGTTGGCAATTCTTTAACAGTATGCTTATTACAATCTCAGACAAGCTTACCTGATGGTCATTAAAGCATTGCTACTTAAACACAGAGCAACAGGCACTTTCTGAATAATAATAAGCATAAATCAACAGTATCTCGTTATGTAAGGATTCTCTGCATGGCGGCAACAGAAAGGCTTTCAATGTTGGCAATTCTTTAACAGTATGCTTATTACAATCTCAGACAAGCTTACCTGATGGTCATTAAAGCATTGCTACTTAAACACAGAGCAACAGGCACTTTCTGAATAATAATAAGCATAAATCAACAGTATCCAGTTATGTAAGGATTCTCTGCATGGCGGCAACAGAAAGGCTTTCAATGTTGGCAATTCTTTAACAGTATGCTTATTACAATCTCAGACAAGCTTACCTGATGGTCATTAAAGCATTGCTACTTAAACACAGAGCAACAGGCACTTTCTGAATAATAATAAGCATAAATCAACAGTATAAAAATATGACAGAAACCAGAAAATTCTGCAAAATCAAGGACAGATGAAAAGCCACTGTAGTACTTGTGTCTACCTTGGATGGGGGGATACTCTGCACATTTACACTGCATAACCTCTCCTTGCCTTGCTTGGACACATCCAGAGTCACTACATGGGGGAGTGGGGTGCAACAAGTATGTCACAATTTGAAATATCACTGGATGACTGTAATGGCCCTGACACATTTGTCATACCTCTCAATCTCAGAGCAAGACATCTGGACAAAGCCATACATAGAAGTGGGACAAAGGTCCAAAAATAAGGACAATTTTTAAATATTGCTCTTATAAACTTAGAAAGATAACAGAATAATAGGTCTTGCATTAGTATGAATTTTCTGAAGGGTATGAAATCTGAAATGCTAGAAGTCTAAACCTCAAAATGCACTCTCTTGAGGCACTTCTAAAAATTGAGAACATCGCTATCTGTGCAGTAACTGAGACCTGGGTGAAGGCTCCAGAGAGTACCCCTGCAATACCAGGCTGCAACTCTTACCACACTTTTCGGCCACCAAACCAAAAACGAAACACTAAAGATGGAGGAGTGTCCATATTCCTCACACCTCCAGGCTAGTTGCCCAACACAATGCATCTTAAATTCTCCCAATGCAACTTACACTAGGTAAGACTGCAATCCAAATTGCAGCTTGCTACAGATCCCCCACCATGCCCCAAGATTCTCACTACACCTTTCTAAACATACTGGAAAATATTAAGATACAAACAAGCACCCTAATACTGGGTGATTTCAACCACCCTGACATTAACTGGGAAAACTACTCGGGTACCAACACCTTTTCCCAACAGTTCTTGGAATTCATAAATTCCAATGCCCTGGATCAACTAATCCATTGTCCCACCAGGGGCTCCAATATCCTAGACCTGGCCATTACCAACATGGGAGAAAGATGCTCCACATCATTGGTCACCCCCTCATTGGTCAGGTCTGACCATAAGCAAATCAACCTTGACATCCACCATCCCACCACCACCCCCAGTAAGGAAACTTCCGTAAAAAACTTCTCTAATGCCAACTTCATGCTACTCAAGTCTGAAGTGACAAACTTCATGATACCCATGCCGAAGGGAGCTGAATCCTACACTAAGGCACTGTACAAGCACATCCACTCATGCATGAATCGTGCCATCCCAAATAGAGCCAAGACACTCTCCTCCAAAAAAAGGAAGCCAATCTGGTGGTTCCCTGCCATAAACAAACTATACAACAGAAGAAAGAAACTGTGGCAGAAAAGAGGAAAACCCCAGGATGCAAAAAAAACTCCCTTACCCGTCTCAGTAAGAAGCTGAGATCCCTCACAAAATCCTCCAAAGCTAGTTACGAAAATAAAATTGCCAAAGATTCCAAAGACAACCACAAGGCATTCTATAGTTATGTCAACAATCTAAATGGCAATGCTCAGATATGCTCTGAGCTACAACAGAATGACATTAAATATACTGATCCCAAGGATATTGCCAATATCCTGGCAAATCAATTTAGTGCTAACTTCACCTCCCTCTCACCCCCTAAAGGGCCCATCTCAATACCAAAAGATTGCCAAATTCCGGTAATCACGGCCACATAGGTAGACACCGCACTCCCCAAAACTTCTTCAAATCAGTCTCCAGAGCTGTGGATGAGGGTAAGTTGGTCCACACAGCCTATCTGGACCTTGCCAAGGCCTACGATGCCATCCCACACTCTGGAATCATACATAAACTTACTAAGCTGGGCATAAATCCCCACGTCACTCGATGGGTTGCCAACTGGCTTACTGACAGAACCCAGACTGTAAAAGTAGCTGACTCCAAATCCAGCTCCAGACAAGTGACAAGTGGAGTACCTCAGGGTTCAGTCCTGGGACTGCTCTTGTTTGGCATCTATTTCTCTGAAGTAGAGGCCAACACTAAGAGACTCTGGCTAACAAAGTTCGCAGATGACTGCAAACTGGGAGCCATTATTGAATCCCCAAATGATGTGGATATTCTACAAAAGGGCCTTACAGAAGCAGATGCTTGGTGCCAGAGTCATGGGCTCAAGCTTAATGCCAAGAAATGTATAGTTATCCCCTTTGGGAAAAACCATGTACCCATGAATTACCACATAGGTGGCAGTACACTAAACACCAAAAGTGTGATGAGAGACTTAGGGACACAGGTGGACAGTGGTCTCACCTTTGATAACCACATCGCCACAACAGTCAGGAAATGCTTTTATGTGGCACACCTCATCACTAAGGGCTTTTCATCCAGAAAAAAAGGAGGTCATTGTCCCACTCTACTCATCCCTCATTAGACCCATTATAGAATACAACGCCCCATTTGGTATGTAACTCAGAAGACATCTGCAACAGCTGGAAAGGCCGCAGAAATACCTCACAAAAAGAATCACAGGCCTAAAGCAGATGCCCTATGCTGACCGTCTAAAAAAACTCCAGCTATACTCTGTGGCATGTCATCTACTCAGAGGCGATCTCTGCTTAACATACAAGGCCATGTCAAACCCTGAGCTGTTGGACATGCTCCATTTAAATAAATCCCAATCTCTCAGAGCCACACACTCCAGGGATCTAAACCTTGTCATCACAATGAACAAAACATGCTGGAGGGATAGGTTCCTGACCCAGAGACTCCCCATAATCTGGAAAAGACTGCCCATAGATGTCAAGCAGAGTACCTCCTTGGCCCTCTTCAAAAGGAACCTTGACGATTGGATGGGAGATAGGAAATTCACCCCGGCATCACGTCAGTCACCCTGCTAGGCAGGGGTCCAGGGAAGTAAATATTGTGGGAAGAAATATCCAGGGAGTTGTTATGGCTAGGCTTGTATAGACCCTAGGGCCGATAGCCTAGTACCAACCTATAAAACTCAAATGTCTGTCATTATTTTCTAACTTCAGTCTTTAATGATTTGCCACTAATTTGCCAAAAAAACACAATTATATGAAAAATGGACCAAAAATGTGATGCAAAAATATAAAATAGTCACACAATACAGCTAGGAACCTGTCAAAGAAGGGACACTTTTTTAATATTAGTACTGCTAACTTAAGCAGCTGACAAAATAAAAGAATCTACATGCATTTCTGAAATAAAAGTAATCTATAACTCTGATTATTACAGTTATTTTTTATTGTAAACCCTCCAAGTTTTCTTCCAGAACTGCCATTTTGTGGAAGGATTATTAGGGGAAGAGCAACATTTTGAGCCAGAATTGGGGACAGTTGAGAGATTTGGATATGCCTAATTCTATAAAGCAATTTATTTGCACGTACCTCTCAACCTGTTAATGCAGGAAATCTGGACAAGGCCAAATATATTGGGGGAACATATAAACAGTATTAAAAATTGCTCTTGTATAAACTGAGACAGTTGATAGAATATAACAGGTCTTGCTTTAGCATGCATTTTTCTGAAGGTTATGAAGTCTTAAACTCAAGTGTCTGTCATTATTTAGTGACTTAATCTCTAAATGATTTGCCAGAAAACCACAAATTTTATGAGGAACAAACCAAAAATAAGAAGCAAAAACCTATTCATTCTGTGTAAATCTGGACAGCTGAGAGGTATAGTTCAGCTGGGGCTGTCTTTGAGTTTGCAGCCCTTCCCCCTCACAAAATCCTGGTCGAATGGAGCCTCCCCCTGCAGCCATTCCAATGAACCATTACTTGGCTATTTCACCCCATTTACCATAAACACTAATGTGCGTACTGCTTTACTTTTACAATGATTTGGACTTCATGTGAAAGTTTTATTTTGCATTTTACAGCACAAACACTAAGACAGCTGCTAAACAAATCAAAGCAGTCTCACAATGAAAACAGGCTTAGCATTAAAACTTTTCTGCCCTTGAAACTCACATTCATTGAAACCCACATTCAAAGAAAATACATTTTGCCAGTGGCAGATAAAGATTAACTTTGGGCTGTTTTCAGATCATAGGCCGTTTGCACACAAAACATACACATGCTCTTTGATACACCTTCCTGGCTGTATTAAATTATATTCCTTGTACAATACAGTACAGTTGTTAGAGGGCATTTTAAATTTATTGTTTTGAACATTTTTTCAGTAAACAATGAAACAAAATGCATGCACCAATAATGACAAAACTGCCCAATTCAGAACATTTTTCCAGTAAACAATGAAACAAAATGCATGCACCAATAATGACAAAACTGCCCAGTTCAGAACATTTCCATCATAAAAGTCTACTCAAACATCTACAGTCCACTAGTATCAGTAAATAGGCACAATCTCTGAAGAAGTAAAAGTCATCTAAATAATTCCACATTAAAGAAATCTGTAACTAATGAAGAGGTTTCTGTTAGCAAACAACTTTATATTTCATTGTTTCATCTACAAATAAAGTGCCTGTTGCCCTTGAGGAATAAATTGCTATGTTGCATTAAAAAAGTGATAAGCTAGTAATATTGCAATAGGGAATGGATGGCAAACTGATAACAGGTTCATAGTTACTAGGTAGCTTTGCCAAAAAAGGACTGCAGCATCCACCCCCTTTACAACACAGTACAGTATCAGCAATACATCTACCTACTGTGGGAGTAGAACCCACAGCCTTCTGCATCAAAAGCAAGTATATTACCTGTTGTGCTATTAACAATGCAAGCAGACTCAGCATAAGCAGCACTAAACTTTTGTTCCCCTGCAGCTCTCAACCTCTTGTAAAATCTACTTGACACTCAGCTGTATCTCTGAACTTTGCAGCACAAGAAATCTGGAAAAAGCCAACATTTGTTGGGGTGGACAAAGCCTAAGAACCAGGGACACATTTTAAACATTGCTTGTATAATGTTGGAAAGTTGCTAGAATAAAATGTTGTGTTACAACCATACATTTCACTGCCAAGTATTGAACCTAGGATCCTGTGCAAAACAGTCAGAGAAACATACCACTATGTCAAATCATCTGTTTTGTAAAAGAGAGGAAGCCTGAAACCTAAATGGCTACCATTTAGTGAATTCAGTTCTCAGCATACCTGTCAACCTCTTAGCACAAAACACCAGAACAAAGCCAATAATGGGGGAATACAGCCCCAAACATATTTAGTGAATACAGTTCTCACTATAGCTCTCAACCTCTTAGCAAAAAACACATAGACAAAGCCAGTAATGGGGGAATTCAGCCCACAAATATATTCAGTGAATTCAGTTCTCACCATAGCTCTCAACCTTGCACAAAAAACCTGGATGAAGCCAATAATGGGGGAATACAGTCCTAAAAATAGGCACAAATTTCAAATACCCATGTTATAAACTTAGACAATTGCTAGAATAAAAGGTTTTGTTACCATGTACTTTCTGAAGAATATGAAGTCTGAAATTCAAATGCCTGTCATTTTTATTTATTTAACATTCGTTAGCCAGGAAAGTCTGACTTGGAACAAAAAACAATTTTCAGCAGAGGCCCAGGGAGAAACACTCCAGACATATGTCTTTGTAAGATGGGAGAACATGCAAACTCCACACAGAAGGCACCCCAGCAAAGAATCAAACCAGAGAACCTGTAGCTGTCAGGCAACAATGCTACCAGTGCACCACTGACTGTGTAAGGTAACAAAAATACAGAAACCACAGATTTTAAGATGAACAGATCAGAACAAATATGAGGCAAAATTCTGCAAATTATTTACAAATGGTGGTGGGTAGGGAAATCAGGCCCTTGCCACCTGCAGCCACGGTACTCGGTTCAAGCCTGAGGTATTCTCTACCCACCAGTATACAGCCACTGGGGCATCTCACACACACACACACACACACACACACACACACACACACACACACACACACACACGGCCTTCTGTTGCTGTATAGTTCCATATCCACTCGCTAAGCTCCCATGATGAAATCCTTCCTTCCTGCGAAAGCAGGCCAGCCTGCGGACGTTGCAGTCCAATCCCTTTCCAGTCTATGCAGTTGTAATTAACTGCATAGACCTCTGGGATGCTCTTTTGACTGCTGTGTTTCTAATCTGGACTGCTGCTGAATCAGTCAGGAGCCCTGTGCATGCTCCGGACTATTTCAGCAGCAGTCTGGATGTCAGAAATGCCTCGAGTGCCCATGCGCGAAGGTCCATGATTTTGGTTAGTTTCCTTTTTCTTTCTTTTGGGATCTTTCTTCTACAGCTGGGGGAGCTGTAAATATAGAAAAAAATATTTTGAATAGTTTAGCAAAGCAGCGACAATGCTGTTGTGTGATGTAAATATAACTGTTTCTTTAGGACTAGTTTGGTACTGCTGTGTTTTACATGGAGAATAATTCCTGCATGTTTTGATTAATGGATGATCATTATTAGACCAATTGTGTAATTCAGCTTGGTAAGAAAAGGAGGGATTGTCCAAACCATAGTAGATTCATTAGATACTCATGGGGAGGTTCATTGTCCAGTGTTCAAGTGGAGACTGCTGTGGTGTCTCCTTTGGTGGTAGAACCTTATTCCTGGGAAGAATTCACAGAAAGGAAAGAGAAGTTCAATGGCTTAGATTGGGAAGTGCCATGAGGAAGTACAGAATCATAAGCCTAGAGCATTATGGTCTTGGTGAAGGTCGGATTCATTTGGAGCCTTAGCTGGTCGAGAAGTTTGTTACATGCTGGACGTTTTATTTTTTTAAAGTACTTAATGCTTAAGTAATGTTTACATGATACAGTTAAACTATGGCTTTGAAAATAATACAATATAGAAAACTTAATATAAATGCGTTAATGTATTTATTACAAGCAGAAAAAATATGAAATGGCTGACAGTCCCTAACTCTGTGCAATAAGTGTCAGGAGGCTATACCACTGAACAAATAAAAATAAATAAAGACACATTTCAGATTAACTAAAAGGAAACTTTATTGAGCCACTAAAATGAAAGATAAACACTTTTATCAAATAAACTATTTTAAGAACTTTTGAAAATAACAGGTGGCTCAATGAAGCTTCATTTAAGTCATCCAAACTGTGTTTGTATTTATTTATAGCAAATAGACTAAATATAAAACAAGAATATGAAAAAACAGTAAAATAAAAAATAAATTAAATATATAGAAAAAATAAGTCCACGTAGCTTCTAACTAGGGAAAAACATCCAAAGCAGTTCAACACTGCACTAAAGTCACAGTTCAGTTTAAGTTAACACCTAGCTACAATATTCTAAGCCTCAAAATATAGCCATATATAATTACAATAGGCTGCTAAAACCTTTAAAAAACTGAACTCAGACGTCCACGATTCTAAAAGCTGTGATGCAAATGTAGCAAACAATCACTGTATCAGTCAATAACTACTACTCTATAAAGAGATCCCACGTTGAATTCATTGGAGCATCAGAAGCCAAGAATAAGTGTCCAGTTCGTTAACCAAACCCATGGGGTCCCATACACAGGCACGCGCGCACACACACACACACACACACACACACACACACACACACACACACACACACACACACACACACACACACACACACACACAAATACACCACCTGTCACACTTGAAAAAGCAAAACAAAATCCAAAATAGCAAACTCCAAACCACTCAAACCCATATGTATGACAAGTGCAATGGCTCTATATTCCAAAGCAAAGTCAAAACAAATCAGAGCCAGCACAAAGTGTAATTTAGCATAGTTTAATGCATAAAAAGTGTAACAACATGGGTGAAGGGACAAAAATACATATCCCAGCCCCCAAACCAAATTGGTTTTGGCTTAATAGCCTTCTTCAGTGGAAGACAAATAAAATAAAAACTTTGGGATCAAAAGATCCTTCTTATAAAGCCAAAGGCAGGTGCCAACAAACGTTCCTATTGGTTAATTCCTAAATATTCATTTAAACCAGGAGGGATAAGGCCCCCTAGTTTAATTATCCATTTTTTCTCCTTAATGTTCAAGATGCTGTGCCAACCAACTTTATCCCTGCAATTTCCTATAATATGGTCAATAATAGTAAATCTAAATACAGAAGTGCTATGTTTGTAAGTATGTTTATAAAGGGCATTGGATTGCTTTTTATGTCTTATATCACTCATATGCTCCCCAATTCTAAATTTGAGAGGCCTTCAGGTTTGGCCCACATAAAACACAAGGCATGTACAAGTGGCCAAATAAATCACCCAACTTGTACTGCAGTTGCCCAAAAAAGAAATGTTATACACCTTGGATGTGTTCTTGCTGCTGAATTCTTTGGTTTTGTTTACCCTATGGCAGTGCGAACAATGACCGCAAGGGATGCATCCCACCAATATATCTCCTGTCAGTGTTCTCTGGGTTAAAACATTACCCCCATAATCTGTATGTGTATATATGTCTATGTATATATATGCATATATATATGCATATATATATATATATATATATATATATATATATATATATATATATATATATATATATATATATATATATATATATATATATATATATATATATATATATATATATATATATATATATATATATATTGTTTATAGTTTCCTATTGGCTATTATTCCTGTTTATATAGCAAGTGGA